>NC_060278.1:83491746-83533917 GCF_021613505.1 Equus quagga | reverse complement strand
CCATGCATCCACACATCTACACATCCACACATCCACGCATCCACACATCCACACATCCACACATCCACGCATCCACACATCCATGCATCCACACATCTACACATCCAAGCATGCACGCATCTACACATCTACACACCCACGCATCCATTCATCCACGCATCTACACAACTGCACACCCACAAGTCCACACACTCACACATCTATGCATCCATGTGTCCCCATATCTGTACATCCAAGCATCTACACACCCACACATCCACACAGCCACATATCCATGCATCCATGCATCTATGTATCTGCACACCCACGCATCCATGCATCCATGCATTCGACAGCCATGTATTGAGCACCTACTGTGTACCAGGCACTGTTCTAGGCCCGGGGAACCCACTAGCGAACCAGACAGATGCAGTCCCTGGCCCCCTTGGAGCTCACAGACCTAGAGAAATGCTTTTAAGAACAGATGGGAGAAGTGTTAAGAGAGAAAACCAAAGCCGGGTGACAGGACAGAGGGTGACAGGAGGTGGGTGGCTATTTTAAATGGGGTGGACAGGGAGGGCCTTTCTGAGGTGACATCTGAGCAGAGACCTGAGGGAGGTGAGGCGTGAGCCGTGCGGGTGTCTAGGGGCAGGTGTATTGCAGGCAGGAGGGACTTTCGCTCTTGTTCTGAAGAGACGGGAGTCCTGGGAGTTTCTGAGTAGAAGAGGGCCAAGATCTATCTTAGGTTTCAACGGGATCCCTCTGTCTGCTGAGTGAAGAATGGACTGTGGGGGCCAGGGTGGAAACGGGAGCCCACTGGCTGTGACGACTGTCCGGGTAGGAGCTGGGGGCGGCCGGTCCAGGGTGGGGCCAGGGAGGTAGGGAAAGTGGTCTGAGCAGGTGCGTTTTGTCGATGAGGCCTTGCTGATGGAGATGGCTTCTGGAAGGATGGTGTTGGTCAGCAATGTCAAATCTGTCAAGAGGTCAAGTGAGCTGAAGATTGGGCCGTGGCCATCAGAAGTGGGAAATGGGATGTGGGAGGTGGCCTTAGGGGAAGGAAGAAACGGGAAGTGAAGAGGTGGAGCAGAGCGTGGGGACTTCTGAGAGCCAGGCCGGAATCTGAGGGGCTGTGGCTGGAGAAGAGGCTTGCTCCCCCTCTACTTCCTCCTCCTTTTCTAATGAGAGATATTTGGATGAGACTAAACCCTGAGGGGAAGGACCAGCAGAGAGGGAGGAGTTGTCAGGTACACAAGATGGGATGGTTGGTTTGAGGAGGTTGAAGGGCTCAAGGCAATGGGACCTGCAGCCTAGGAGGGAGAACAGCCTTGGCCTGTGGAGGAGCCCCTTCCCTCTGAGCCAGAGAAAGGCTCTGGGAACTGGTGGGTGCATGGGTGAATCTGCAGGTGTGGGGCAGGCAGCTGCGAGGCATCTGTCCCCTCAGCCCCATTTCTCCCTGAAGTAGGAGGCCTGTGGTCTGGTGAGAGGATAAGGGGGCTGAAGATGGAGCCTCAACCAGGAGGTGAGATTTTGAATGACCCTTAAGGGGCGAGAAACAGCTGCCTGAAGAGACACACACAGATTTCAGGGCAGCACGGAGCTCCAGTGTGTGAGGCCAAGAGCTTCCTTGAGGGGGGATTGAGGGTGGGCAGGCTGGACACGCTACAGGGCAGGTGGGCAAGACAGTGAGTGAGGGCTGAGGAGACAGGGGGCAAGGCAGGAGTGAGAGGGGAGGTCAAGTGTGCACGTGCACGAGTGTGTATGCAAGTGTGCACGACACAGGTTGGTTACATAGGCGCAGCCTCTGCATCTCGGGGATGGATCGACCCAGGGTGTGTGCACAAAGCCATTCTTCAGAAAACAGTAGGAAAGTACCAGAACTTCAATTCATATGATTTCCTGTCATCTTTTTAAAGTTCCGTCTTCATTTGTGTCATACCCTGTATGTATTATATTAATAAGGGTGTGTGTGCATAAATACTAAATAAATACGCACGCATCCGGGGAGTGAATGTGATGTGAACAATTTGGAAACCACGGCTGAGAAGGGGCGACTGCTTGGAGAGGCACCTGGGGAACACACTTCCCCCTCTGCTCTCACCCCACAGTCTGCAGTCTACAGTTGCTGTCTGCCACTTAACACGTTCTCGGCTCCAGGAATCCGTCTGCTCCCACCACCCCACGCCACCACCCAGACCAGCTCCTGTGCCTGGGGCCTGGGGCCCTTGCTCTCCCTCAGTCACTCCTACTTAGGGGCTCCGGTCAGCCCCATCCTGGACCCCGCAAGACGCCTTTCCTGCCCCCATGCCCACCCACGGCCAAGACCACCCACAGCCAAGCCCGCCTCCGTCGCCTCTGCACCTCTATGCCTCACCTAGGGCTTGGCACACAGTAGGTGCTCAGAGTCTTTGCTAAAAGAATGAGGACAGAAGGTCCTAGAGCAGCCCTGGCCTTGGGCTGAAACGGTGGTGGAGTCCTCAACTCCTAGACATCTGCCACCCCATATCCAGTTCATCAGCGGGGCCGGCCTGTTAACTCACCCTTCAGAATATTCCAGAATCTGATGGGACACACCCCCTCCCCGCCTGTCCTGCTCCAGGCCTCCATTGTCTCTTGCCTGAGGCCGCAGCAGCTCCTCCTTGGGCTCCCAGCATCCATCCTGCCCTCTATGGCCTCTTCCGTTAAAACTGAAGCTGGTGTGTCTTTCCCAGCTCAAAACCCTGCAGTGGCTCCCAAGTCGCTCAGAGCAAGACCCAGCGTCCTTCCAGTGGCCCCTGAGGCCCGACACGTGCCCGCCCCTCCCCTCCCTTCTCAGCTCTCATCCTCCACCCCTGCCTCCCCCTCCTTCTCTGCTCCAGCCGCCCTGCTGTCCCCCAGGCGCCCCACTGCATCCCACCCCATAGCCTTTGCTCCTGCTGCCCCTGCGCTGGGAAGCCCTCCCCGGGTCCCTGCCTGGGCAGCTCCATCACTTCACTTGTTCTCTGAATTCAAACGTCACCTCCTCTGAGAAGTCCTCCTCAATTATCTGACCTCACATAGCCACCCCAGTCACTCCTTGCCCTCTTCGCTCCTTCATTTTGCTTCACCCTCTGACACAGTAGATATTTATCATTCATCTCTTTCTACCTCTTTCCCCTACTAGTCCAGAAGGGCACCCACTGTTCTGTTTACTGTGTTATCCCAGCATCTAGGACGGGCCAGGCCTGTGGTCAGTGCTCAGCAAGTTTCTATCAGATGAATGAATGAATGGCTGTTAGGGAGCCAGGTTTCCAGTTCTGACTCTGCCCAGTCTTGCTGTGTGGCCTCAGGCCCATCCCTGCCCCTCTCTGGTCCTCATTATCCCAATCCGTACAATTCAGAGTCAAGGGTCCCATCAGCCTGGCCCTCTGTGCCCAGGGAAGGCCTCTGGGGTGGCCACTCCCCCTCCGCATTGAGACAGACCCCAGAGCCACCCAGCACCCCCTCTGCAGGCCCAGCTCTTACCTTCTGCAGCCACTGCGTGTTGTTCTCCAGCATCTTCTCCAGCTGCCGCACCCGCTGGGCTGACCAGTCCCCGAGGTTCAGTGTGGCGGCGGCCGGCGAGTCCCTCTGGAGGCTGTTGGAGCCCCCGAAGGCCTCAGGCTCGGATGCGCAGGGCTCGGGCAGCACGAAGGTGTAGCTGCACTGGCCGTGCTGGACGCGGTGCGCCCGCCGGCGCCCGCCCGCCTCCTGCCCTCTCCGCTGGGCTGCAGTCACGGTGGCCACCATAAGGAGGAGGCTGCCCAGCAGCATGGCTGGCCAGGAGGGCATCCAGAGATGTGGCGATGGCAAGGGGTGTCTGGTCAGAGCCCCTAGGGACTCTGCCTGCCAGCGCCCCCTGCGTGCCCGGGATGTGCTGTGTGGCCGAGCGTGGACAGGCCTGCCCGCAGAGCCGCGGCTGCAGACCCCGCTCGGCCGAGCGCCGTGTCCAGGCGGCTATTTATACTTGCTCCAAACACCACAGCTGCGGCTTCCTCCACCGCCCCCCGCTCCCGCCCCGACACCCCTCACCTCTGTTTCCCTTCCCTTCCTTCCTCCTCTCTTTTGCCCACACACTGCCCTGTCTGTCTGTCCTGCCGTGCACCGGCCTTGCTCTGCCCTCCTCTGAGTCCTTTTATTATCCAGCGGGGGCCTGGCCTCCCTCCGAGAGAGAAGGCAAGAAAACAAGACACACAGACACGTGCGTGCACACTCACACACACGCACACACAGTGCTGCCTGCCTCAGAAAACCAAAAGCAACAGCAGCCTCTCTTCCTGTCTCTGTCTCTCTGTCTCTCCCCAGCCTCCCCCAGCCAAGGCTGGGATCTCAAGTTTCAGCCCCCCACGCCGCCCCCGTCCCTCCCTCCCTCCACCTTCCCCGCTCAGGGTCCATGTTAGCAGCTCGCTGGGAACACCAGCGAAGTGACCCCCAGGGAGACAAAGGGAGGGGCAGAGGGGTGAGGCTGGGGAGGACGCAGCCAGGCCAGTCTGTTCCTAGAGGCAGAGAAAATCCTTGCCAGGACAGGGAAGTGGGCGCCCCAGCCGGGAGCTGGCTCCCATCCTCCCTTCTCCCTCGGGGCCTGGGGGACGCTGGACTCCAGGGTGGCCCTGGCTTGGTTGCTGTGACAGTAATGAGAGGTTGTCTTGTCCCAGGGCAGCTTGTTCTGGGGCCGCCTTTGGCTAGAGCAGGGAGGTGGGTGCGGGGAGAAGAGCTTGGGGTGCAGTGGTGGCTGGCCAGCCTGGAGTGGCTGGCTCCAAATCCCGCCCCCACTGCTGGCCATGAGACCCTGGGTGGGCAGCTTCGCATCTCTGGGCCTCTACATCTTGGGTAAGCCCCATCTCTTGTGCGAGGAATGTGCTGAGCATGGGGACTCAGGAATTTTTGGTTTACTCGTTGACCCATTTACTGGTAAAAATCCTGGCTCCACCGCTTACCAGCTGTGTGACTTTGGGCAGGTCACTTCACCTCTCTGTGCTTCTGTCTCCTCTCGGGGAACCAAAGGAAATACATCATCCATTTCACAGGGTGTGAAAATTAAGTGAGTCAGAACAGTGCTGGTACAGGGTGAGCACTAAATAAATATTTTTTATTGTGGTTGTCAGCATCACAGTTATAATGTAGCTCCCCTCCCCCAACCCTCAGGAACGTAACACCCATGAGGGCAGGGGTTTGTCCCTGGGGGACATGGTCACTGGGCAGGAGGTGCCCGGGAGCTGGTTGGGCCTCTCCTGGGTGGGCTGCCTTCCGGCTTTCTCTGCTCGTTTTCCCAGCATGGGGGCCAGTCCGTCTGTGTGGTATTGTTTTTTTTTCCCTTTGTTTTCCCCAATGCTGAGGGCAGGCAGGCTGCTTGGGGGGGAGGGAGGGGGAGTGGTCTAGGGCCGCATCCGGGGGACTGAGAACGTCGCCCCAGGTGTGTGGGGCTCTGGCAGGAAAAGGAAAGCAGCTGGTTATCAGCCACCGGCGTTCCCGGAGCTTCCTGTGTGCTGGAGCCCTGCGCGCCCACCTGCCGTCACTGTCTCGGCTGTGAACGGGGTCACTGCACCTCCGGCCTTGCGAGGAAGAAGCGCGTTAACGCAGCCACAAGTTTATCACAGCGCGCGGCCCAGACGGCCGGCCCCGGAGAGGGTGGCTGTCATAGGGGTGTGTGGGTTGAGCCGCGTGTAATCCCAGCGAGGCCAGCATTCTTGTTTTCCCCGTGTCACAGGGGAGAAAACCAAACCCCAGAGCAGGGGAGCAGTTTGCCCAAAGTCACACAGCCTGTTGGTATTTGACCCGAACTGACGGTGGGCAGGCTCCACCACCAGGCTGAGCCCAGAGCCCATCCCACGCCTCCCAGTTACCCCCTGGGGCCGTGGGCCAGGACACTCACCCCTCAGCCTCGCTCTCCTCATCTATGCACTGGAGAGGGGTCCTCTGGGGCTCCCAGATGACAAAGGGAAGCTCCTGGTACCGGCAACGCCTTTCATCTCATTGATCGAAAGAGTGAGTGAACGAAGGTAATCTCCTTGCCTGCATAGGTTTAGTTAAATAGACACGGGCCTGGTAATTGCGCCAGTGGCCCTCCGCACAGAAGAGGAAACGGAATTACCTGTCCACAGAAGAAATGTAGGTAGGATCCAGAGAAGAGTTCTGGAAAGCCTGGGGGACAACCCTGCCAACTCTATACCTCCATTTCAGTACCTCCTTCTCACCTCAGGACCTTTGCATATGCTGCTTTCTCTGTCCAGAACACTGTTGTCCACCCACCCTCACCCCCACCTTTCACCACTGTTCCAGTTACTGTGGCTGCCAACAGATTATCCCAATACTTAGTGGCTTAAAACAAAAATAGTCGCTTATTGTCTCTAAGGGTTTCTGTGCATCAGGAATTTGGAGCAGCTCAGCTGGGCAGTCTGCTCGGGTCTCTCACGAGGTTGCAGTCAAAGGGTGGCTGAGCTGGGGTCATCGCAAAGGCTTCTTCCCTCGCCTGTCAGCACCTGGGCGCCCAGGCCCACCATGGTGTCTCCAGCTGGTCTCTCCAGCGTGGCGGCTTCCAGAGAGCAGGCGGGAGTTCCATCGCCTTCCTCTAGGACACCCTTACACCCCTAGGCTGTGACCTGGCCCCGAAGTCCTTCAGTGGACCTTCTACCACATTTTATTGGCGGGGGTCTGCCCAGGTTCAAGGCAGGGAACGCAGACCCCGCCCCTCGACGGAAGAGCTCTCGGGCCTGGAGGAGCATTGCCGCAGCGGGCTCAGGAAATGCTACAGCAGGAGCCCTGACCGTGCTCCCTCGGAGCCCTGTGCCAGTTTTAAGTTGGGAGCTCCCGTCACCTAGTCCTGCCCTCTGTCTCAACCCTTCCCAAGGGGCCGGAAGGCTCATCTCTGGTGCAGTTACTCATCTCTCTGTTTGTCCCCAGCATTGGACCTACAGTGTGTCCTCAGCAAATATCTGCTGAATGAATGAATGAATGAATGAATGAATGAGTGAGTGAGGGACTGAGATGCGGAGCCAGGCTCTCCCTGTCTGGCTGACGGGGCGCTGCCATGGGGCTGTTCTAATGGGGCAAACCCGGGAGGACGCAGAGCCGGGCGGCCTTGGGCAGATGGCCGGCCTCAGCAGGAGAGCGTGGACAGCCTCGCGGGGGAGCCCTGGGGAAAGTTTGCAAACAGTCAGGATCTTTAAACACAGCACCCAAGGTCAGCGTCCCAGGTGGCTTGAGCATAAGTCTAGCCCCAAGGTGGCGGGTTGACAAAGTGACCTCCTGGCCCTCAGGGAAACCAGAACCAGCCATTCCCACAAGAGGCAGCAGGTGCCACCGTGGCAGCCGACAGGAGGAGCTGGCGGCAGAACCCAGAGACAGAACTGGGAAGACGCCGTCTGGGGTCAGCTGGCAAGCTCAGGGAGCCCAGGAGCCTGTACCGAAGGCAACACTGATCTTTGGACCCAGAAGGGCCTTTGGTAACCCACGTGCTCTGTGCGTGGACTCGTGGCCCCGACCTCCTCACTTCTGAGCATCAGACCCATGACACGACCTTCTGGACACGACCTTCGAGGCCTCAAACACAGCTCCCCATTTTCTACTCTCCCACCCCGCCCCAAATGAGCTTCCCCTGGATTCTCCCGTCACTGGAATCGCCAGACCTTGACCAGGCACCTGGGACAGGAACCAGGGAGCAGGGTGTGTGACCTCTGCAGTCACCCAGGGCCCCACGCTTGGTTTAATGCCCTGCTATCACTATCTTGAGATCCTTAGCAAACTCTGCACAAATGGTCCAGCAGTTTCATTCTGCCCTGGGCCCTCAAGTCGGGTAGCTGGTCCTGCCAGGGCGACCTGGGACCCCCTCCTCCCTCACTGGCCCGGCCCTGCCACCCAATGAGACCCGTTCTTCCAAGGTGACCCTTTACATGTTTCTCCCCTCGGCCCCCTCCTCATTGCTCCGGGCATACTGGAGCCAGCCTGTCCGGGTCGGAATTCTGGCTTTCCCGCCTCGACAGGGTCGTTAAAAGGATTGGAAAGCTGATTCCTATAAAGGGGTCAGCACAGAGCCTCACACACTCTGAGTGCTCTGTAAGTGACAGCCCAGTACCGTCCTCATGCCCCCACTGTCGCTCTCAGCCCGGGGTGCTTCAACCTGGGGATAGAGGGACGAGGCCTCAGAACCGCGCTCCTGTTAGCCCATGCAGCCGGCAGAGTGATCTTCCTAAGACGCAAGTCCAGCTCCCGACTCCTCTGCTTAACACCCTTCGGTTTTAAACTCCAGGCTTCTGACGTGGTTTACAAACCCCTGCGGGATCGGCCTCCTCACTCTTTTCTCCAGGCTTGTGCTTGCAACCCGGAATTGGCTTGACTTCCCACACGCTCTCTGCTCTCCCGGCCTCGGCGTCTTCGCTCTCGCAGTGATGTCTGCTGAGTCAATCCTTCCCACCTTTATTCCCTGGCTTCCTTCCATGGGTCTTTCGGGTCATGTCTCAGGCATCACCTCCTCTGGGAAGTCTCCCCTCATCCGCCCCCCTCCTTTGGTGGGAACAGGCCCTCTGTCTCGGGGAGCCTCGTGGCCCCTGCCTGTGCACCCCTGTGAAAGCACTCACCCTGCGTGGGCCTTTATTCCTCTAGACGGAAAGCTCTTCCGGGGCATCGACCGCACTTTCCATTTCTGTGTCTGTTGCCTGTTCCAAGGTCAGGTTCACAGTAGGCTCTCATGGGTATTTGTTGAATGAATAGTCTCCACCATAGGGTGGGGGCTGGAGCTGCAGTCCCAAAGTGGAAACTAAGGAAGTCATCCTTCTCTCGCCAGGGCAGGGGCAATGGGAAGTTTCTATTTGGGGTATTTCAAGTGTCTTCTCTCCAAATACTGGAAACGACCCCTGTTCCCCCTGGTTTATTTTCCCTTTGCTGGCCTGTTGTTGCCTTGGAGGCAGAGCATGGAGAAAATCCATCTGGAGACTTTGGCTTTTGCTCAGCTGGCTTGGGCAGAAAGAGAACTTATTGGCCAATGTAACTGAAAAGCATAGGGGTGTCTATCTAGCTTCAGGCATAGTTGGATCCAGGTGCTCAAATGATATTAGGAATCTTTTTTTTTCTTTTTCTCCAGCTCTAGGCACTTGCTTTCCTCTGTTGGCTTCATCCTCTGACAGTTCTCACGAGTGTCACCTCCACCATTGGTGGCAATAACTCCAATTTATCAACTTAGCAATCTCCAGAAATGGGGTGCTTGTTTCCTGATAGCACTGGAAAAAGTTCTAGCTTGGGTCCCATGGACATTCCTGAACCCATTACTGCAGCCAGAAGGATGGGATGCTCTGGTTGGTCAGGCTTGGCCACGTGTGCACAGACCTGGAGCCCTGGAGTAGGGTCAACCTCATGAGACCCGAAGGGATTGAGGGAGGGTGGGCTGGTTCTCAAGGAAACAAGGGGCAGAGTGACCAGAAGGGAGAGGGATGTCGATGGGTGTGAAACACCTGCCACCTGCCTCCCCATCCTTGCCGCTCACTGCGTGGATCAGCTTCCTCCCCCAGCCAGTGGCACGTTGGCATAACCGGTGATGCCATGGATCCTTACCTTGCATTTAACTACTGAGGAAACTCAGCCAGAGAGGGAGGCGACTTGCACAAAGTCACGCACTGGAATCTATTTTTCCTGAAGAAGCGATCTCCCTGTGCTGGGGAACAAAGGCAGGGAAATGGGACAATTCCTGGAGAGCCGCTTGCTGACTTGGGGCTCCTCGAGTATTTGGATCTGTTGAAAACAAGACAACGGGCCCCAAAGTGGAGTCACTTACTCTAAGCCCCACGTCATCAAACCAAGACTTGATACCTAATTAATTACAGTTCTAACTCTCCCAGGAATGGAATCTTAACCCGGTCAGTCAGGAACCACCTGGTCAGCACAGCGGGGTCATCGGCCTGACAGACCCGTGCCGCCCCCTAACGGAAGGTGACCTTGTCACAATCAAACCCCCTCTGCTGCGTAACTTCCTTGTCCCGTCCCTTCTGCCTGCGTGTCGTCCGTTTCGCACAGCTCTTCGGAGCTCCTTTCTGCGGGCCGGATGGGGTGCTGCCTGACTCGTGAATCGTTGAATAAAGGCAGTAAGATGTTTAAAATGTACTCAGTTGAATTTGGCTTTTTAACAGAGCCAAAGAAGAGGATTAAGTCTCGGGTCTGAATCTCCCACTCCTGGCCTAGTGTCTACAATCCGGCACATCCTCCAGCCCCTCCATTTTCAGCTCCCTGCACTGCAGCACCCAGGGTGATAACTGAGGGTCGCAGGCCGGGCAGCTTACAGTGCATGCAAGCCCCCTGTACTGTGCTGTTCACCTCCCTGAGCACAGGACCTGGGCCTCCCCTGGGGACAGGTCCTGGCAGGAAGCCCCAGGATGATCCATCAGTGTCCCCAGGAGGTCCAGGGGTGAATCTTGTGGAACAAGAGTCACAGTGTCTCTGTGAGACTTTGCGCCCAAGACAATAGTCTGTTTGTCCACTATTCCTCGCCTCCACTTTCCTCCACCCCACACCCAGAGCTACGACACAATTGATGGACCCGAAAGGACCCCCGGCTGGGTTTTGAGTCACCCGTGTGGCCCAGGGCTGGCAATTAAGAGCCGCTCGCTCCTGGTGCTGACTCCTGATTCCACTGTGGTAGGTGGGACTCAGTTTCCTCATCTACAAAACGGAGAGGACGGTCCGTCCCTAGCAAGGTGTGGGCACAGCCTTCCAGTTACCAAGGCTGTGGAACAAAGTAGCCTGCACTCAGTGGTTTAAAACAACGGGAACACCTATTTCACTCATAAATGTGCAATTTTGGCCAGGGTCAGCGGGGATGGCTTGACTCTGCTCCACTCAGATCAGCTGGGGCCCAGAATCATCTGAGAGTGCATCCGTTCGCACAGCTGAGACATCAGCTGGGAGCATCAGCTGGAACGACGACATACATCCTTTGCGTGTGGCTGGGGCTTCCTTGCGGCCTGGTGGCTGGGTTCGCAGGGCGAGCATCTCAGGAGAGTCAGGCAGAAGGCGCATGACCTTTTATGACCTCGCCTCAGGAATCTTGCAGGGTCAGCTCTTCTCCTTTCTGTTCTCAGAGGCAGTCACAAAGCCCCACCCAAGTTCAAGGGGAGGGGGAGTAGACCACCTCTTGACGGGGAGTGGCAAGCTTCCGGAAGAGCATGCGGGTGGGAGATGTTGTGGCTGTGTTTGGAGAATACAGTCTGTCACAGGAGGGCAGGACGAGAAAATGCCATCTCAGTGTTTAGCACGTAGGTGCTCAAGAGGTGGCAGCTGTTATTATCCCTGCTGTTGGTGGAAAGATCCAGCGTCTCTTGGCATAAAAATGTCCTTCAGACCCTCTGATAACAGGAAGTGGAATTATTGCCATCGGGGCTGCCAGAGAAACCGGCCCAGAAAGGCACTGGGATTTGTCCAGTCACCCAGCATATCAGCACCCAGTCCAGTCCCAGCCACATGGGCCTCAGACACAGCTGCCTCTGCTGTTACCAGCACTTGCCTCCCGCCTCGGTATCTACCCCGGCCTCAGTTTCCCCTCTGAACAACGGAAGTGCCCTGGCTCTGCCGGCCCAGAGGCCGAGGGGCCCAGATGGAGGACGCGCACCCTCTTGGCTGTGCCGCTCAGCCTGGGCCACCAGCCACGCCGGTCCTTTCTCAGGCCCGGGGTGCGCGGCCGCCTCTGAGCCCGCCTCTGGCACTCCCTCCAGGACGTGAAGAACGAGCCTGCCAGGTCGGAGGGCAGGTCTATTTTGGAAGCTGGGACCCCGAGGAGGCCCAGAGGAGCCCGTGACCCAGAGAACCCACGACCCAGGGAACCCACAGGCCCCTCTGTGTTCTGTTTGTTTTTATTAAACAAGCATGGCATGTGCCTCGTAGAAAAGTCAGAAAATACATATGAGCAGGAGGGAAAAAATAAACGTTGCCTGTGCTCTTACCAGCCAGAGGCAAAAACCACAGCTAACGTTTTGGAGTATTTTTCCCCTAATCATTTTCCTCTACATACAGATGTATATCCTTTTTGGTGGGTTTTCCAGAAAAAAACCCCAAAACTTAAAGGAACATTCTCTAAACCATTTTTTATTTTATTTTACTTATTTTGGATTCACCTTTTGAAAAAAGAAATCAGAAGGATGCACAGGATAATATAATATAACCCCACTTATCCATCACTGCAAATGGGCACATGTCAACATTTTGCAAATTTGTCTGAGATTTTTTAAGAAATGAACTATTATTACAGGTAAGTTGGCGTCCGTCACATCCTCTTTCCCAGTCTTATTTCCTCTCCCTTCCTGCCCCTTGGTTCATATATATGTATCCATAAATAATGTATACTACTTTCGTGTTTTCAAAACTCAAATATGGGGCTGGCCCTGTGGCTGAGTGGTTAAGTTCACAGCTCCACTTTGGCGGCCCCAGGGTTCACCAGTTCAGATCCTGGGCACAGACCTACACACCACTCATCAAGCCCTGCTGTGGTGGCATCCCACATAGAAGAACTAGAAGGACTTATAACTAAGATATACAACTATGTATCGGGGTTTTGGGGAGAAAAAAAAAAAGGAAGATTGGCAACAGATGTTAGCTCAGGGCCAAACTTCCTCACCAACAAAAAAAGAAACACACATAACTCCAATATATGCTATTAAGCTTTGGCAATGTCCTACTTGCCCACTATGTTTTCCAGATCTATCCCAATGACACTTATAGATCTTGTGACCCAGTCCTCCTCTTTTTACCACTGTGCAGCATTGCATCATATAATGACACCACTCTTTATTTATCCAGTCCCTGGAGGATAGACATTTGGGTCGATTCAGTCCTTCTGCTATTCCTAACGAGGCTTCTGTGGCTATTTCATATGTGAGCCCTTGTGCCCACGATCCAGGGTTTCTCTGGACTGCTCCTCCTGGGATTTGGGGTCTGTGTATTGCCAGCTTGAGGAGATTGCAAACTGTGCTTCCACCGGCTGCACTGAGTCGCCTCCGACCAGCAGGGCAGAAGAGCTGTCATTGCTCTCCACTCCCGTCATCCCACGGTATTGCCAGGTTTTACGCTGTGGCGATGGATGGCTGTGAAGTGGTACACGTATTTTACAACTGCTTTTCCTACCCGACAATATGTTATGAACTACTTTCCTCAGCAGGAGATGCTTCTATAAGCACAGTTTCATGATGGCATAAGCCTCCACTGGCCCTGCCAGATTTTCTTAGCTGATTCTCTGTTGCTGCACGCTGCGCTGTGTTTTCGTGGCAGATTGCAAAACTGACCACAGATTGCTCGCTTCCTCTAACCAAGCTTCTTTGCAATAGGACTTTGCAGCTCCTCCCACTGAGAGGCGGAGTCTACTTCTTCACCCTTGGAGTCTGGGTTTGGCCACGTGACTTGCTTTGGCCAATGGGGTCTTTTCAAATACAGGCTCCAGAGGCTTGAAAGGGGCTCTGCCCTGCGCCTTGCTCTCCCGCTCACCTGAGTCCATGGAACCGCGTGGGAGCGAGCCCGGGCTGGGTGATGAGAGACGCATGGCCAAGTCGTCTTGTCACCCCATCTAGACATTGAGCCAACCCCAGACCTGTGAGTGTGGCCATCCTAGACCACTCAGCCCTGACCAGAAGAATCGTCCACTCGACCCACAGAAACATGGGGAACGAAAAATGTTTGTCGTTTTAAGCCAGGAAACTTTGGGAATGGCTTGTTAGATAGTCCAAGCTGATACGACTCCAGTCAGCTCTTTCCTTTGCTCAGCTAATTCCTGGTGCTGAACTCTGGGCACGTTGCTGAGTCTGTTTCCTCCTCACTGAAATGGGGGATGATGTCTGTCCTTCAAAGCCATCGTGAAGATTCAATGAGACGGCGCACGTTGGCATCACGGGGGAAGACTCCATCCCCGGGGGGTCCTCTCTCACGTCCTGAGGATCTTGGTCTGGTACTCTCCCCCTGGTTCTCCCTACTGCCCCTCTTTATCCAAAACTTACTCATCCTTCCAGGTTTTCTCGGAGGTGTCAATATTTAAACGTAAATGCACACGTGAGGATGTAAGTATTTAACGGCACTGCGGTAAACATCCCCCGCGGTCTCGTCTCCTTCCAGGGCACGCCCCCTTGAAGTTCTGCGTGGCCACGTGACTAGATTTGACCAATGACTGTGAAGGGATGCTTTTAAGACCCGTGTGGGGGGCTTTGTGCTTCTTTCTCTGCAGCAGAGACCCGAAACCTTGTATTGAGAAAGCTGCAGGTAACGTGGCCAAAATTCCCTCAGCCTCTGTCCCTGAAGTTTTCCACGAGCGTAGCTCATGATCCCCATGGGACAAGAGGAATGAGAAAGAAAAAAATCGTTGCTGTATTGGCCTGTTTATTATGGCAGCATAATTTAAGTATTTGAGGTTGAACTCTATCCCCGCAAAGTACATGTTGAAATCCTAACCCCAAGAATGTGCTGTTATTTGGAAAAAGTGTCATTGTAGATGTAATTAGTTAAGATAAGGTCATATGGGATTAGGTGTGCCCTTAATCCAATAAGCCTGGTGTCCTTATAAGAAGACGACGATGTGAAGACAGGAGGGCAGAACGTCTTGGGGGCAGAGACTGGAGCGATGCGGCTGCAGGCCGAGGAACTCCGGGGACTGATCCACCAGCAGAAGCCAGGAAGAGGCGAGGAAGCATTCCACCCAGAGTCTCAGAGGGAACACGGCCGCGCTGACGCCTTGATTTCTAGCCTCCAGAGCTGTGAGAGAATCGATTTCTGTTGTTTTAAGACGCCCGGTCTGCTGTGCTTTGTTCTGGCAGCCCCCGAAACCAAGATGCCAGCTTACCCCGGTTAAGACAGCAGGGGACGAAGGTAACCTCCCACAGCCACCACAGCGGCTGTTTAGTGCGACTTTCTGTGCATCCGGCACAATGCTCAGTGCTCCACATACACTATTCATTCATTTTTATTATTTCTTATTTGTTTATTTTATTTAGCGTGTGCCTGCTGTGTGCCCAGCACTTCTCTCTGGGTGGGAGGGAAGCACATGAACAAAACAGCCTCTGCCTCACGGAACTGGTTGACGAGAGGGGTGGACGCTGCTCAGGATGACTAGGTGGTGGGTGTGTGGCTGTTCTGAGGAGGTGGACAGAGATCAGGAGGAGACTCCCCATGTCCAGCCTTGGGGATTTAGAGACCCTCTGCCTGGACCCTCCTCTGCCGGAAAGAGAGCAGGAAACATAGCAAGTTCATGGGCAGCAAAACTAAGGAGCTGATAAGAGTGAGGTTGTGGGGGCCGGCCCAGTGGCCCAGTGGTTAAGTTCCCGCGCTCCCCTTCAGTGGCCCAGGGTTTCGCTGGTTCGGATCCTGGGCGCAGACATGGCACCGCTCATCAGGCCATGCTGGGGCAGAGTCCCACATGCCACAACTAGAAGGACCCACAACTAAAAAAATACACAACTGTATACTGGGGGGATTTGGGGAGAAAAAGCAGAAAAAAAAAAGTGAGGTTGTAGGAGAGATTCATGACATGTTGTTAAGTTAAAAAAATAACTTCAGCCAAGATTTCTTAGCAAGGACACAAGACGCCTGAATCATAAGAGAAAAGATTGATAAATTGAACTTCATCAAAGTTAACTGCTTTTATTCTTCTAAAGACACCATTAAGATGATGAAAGGCAGGTCACAGATTAGGAGAAAATATTTACAAAATATACATCTTATTAAGGATTTACATCTAGGGTATATACAGAAATCTCAAAACTCAATAATAAGAAAATAACCAACCCCCCCCCAAAATGGGCAAAAGTTTCGAACAAATTCTCAATGAAAGCAGAGACACAAATCGCAAATAAGCACAAGAAAAGGTATTCAGAATCAGTAGTCATTAGGGAAATGCAAGTTAAAAGCACAGTGAGATGCCACTGCATGTTCACCAAATGACCATAATCAAAAAAACTCACAATGTGTGCTGGCGAGGTATGGAGCCGCTGTGACTCTCATGCGTTGCTGGTGGGAATGCAAAATGGGAGAGCCATTTGGCAAACAGTTCGGCAGTTTCTTAGAAAGTTAAACATATGCTTACTATACAACTCTGTAGTCCTCCTCCTGGATATTTATCCAAAAGAAATGAAAACATATGTCCACACATATGCCCGCAAATGTTCCTACAAACAGCATTGTTCATAATTGCCCCAAACTGAAAACAACCCAAATGTCCATTAACAGGTGCATGGATAAACAGATTGTGGTGTATCTGCCCAATGGAATATTACTCAGTAGTGAAAAGGAAGGAACTGTAGATACGTAGAACAACATAGATGAATCTCAAAAGTTCTATGCTAAGTAAAAGAAGCCAAAACCACAAAGGAGTTCATACTGAGTGATTCCTTTCATATGAAACTCCAGAAAAGACAAATTAATCTATAGCAACAGAAAGCAGATCAGTGGTTGCCTGGCCTAGGGGCTGAAAGGTAGAGACTGACTGGGAAACGGCACAAAAGAACCTTTTGGGGTGAAGGAAATGTTCTATACTGGATCAGAGGAGTAGCTACACAGGTGTATAAATTTGATAAAACACAAACTGTAAACATAAAATGGGTTTTATTGTATGCAAATGAGTGAAGCTAATTAAAACAATAAGACGTAGTGTCAGTAAGATGGAGGTTGACTCTTGCTGATCAACAAAGTGCTTGACCGTTGCCTGCCTGTGAGACCAAGGGCAAGTCACTGCACCTCATCGACAAATGAGAGCCACCAACGTCGTAGTGCGATCCCTCATGGGGATTAGAAATGATGCAGGGAGAGAGCTCAAAAGATCATTGTAAGCGATGGTGACAATTGTTACCTTTAATGCATAAGGATGAGTCAGCTTCCTTAAAGAGCCTTAGCATCCTCTCTCCGTCTACTAAGAATTCACCCATCTATGCATCCATTCATATAGCCACTCATCCATGCATCTATGCATCCTTCCATCCGTCCATTTATCTACACATGCTCCCACGCATCCAGGCATGCATGCATGCATCCATCAATGCATTCATCCATCCATCTAACCACGCACCCATGCATCCATCCTTCCATCCATCATGCATCCATCCTTCCATCCATCTATGCATCCATCCTTCCATCCATCTATGCATCCATGCATCCATGCATCCATCCATCCATCTAACACATATCTACTGAGCACTTGCTATGTGCCCAGCACTGTGCTCAGCCCTGTGGATTCAGGAACACAGAAGAAATGTTGTCCTTGTTGGTTTACATTTTAGTGCAAGAAAATAATACCAAGCAAAGAGTAGACAGAAAATGAATTCCAGCATTGAAAAATGCTCAGAAGGAGGCTCTAGGGAACCCTGGACTAGTATAATTGGGTCTTAAGCTAGTCAGGGTCAGGAAATACTTCCTTAATAATGGAACCTTTGAGCCAGACCAGAGGGTTGACTAGGAGTTACTCAGGCCTAGGACCCGGAGGCGCCTTCCTGCAGAAGGCACAGCATGGGCGAAGACTCGGCGCAAGGAAGGAGCCGTGTGGAAGGAAGACTTCCCTTATGCGTGGGCAGGAAGATGTGCACTCCTAATGGGAATATAACAGCCCTCTGTCGCTCCATCTCTCTGCAGGGCTGGGATCTGGCAGGGCAGGCTGGGTGGCTGCTCTCCAGCTTTCTGTCCAAGAGCTCTCCCACCCCCACCTACTTTGGGAGCAGGGGAAGTCAGAGCCAGGAAGGTCTGGGGGGTGTCAGGGGCCGCAGGGGGCAAGGTGGGCGTAGCAGGTGGGCTCAGATCTGGACCAGGTACATAGACTGATGTGGGATGGGGGAGCTGGCGGCAGGACCTTGCCCAGCCTGGATGCCCAGGTAGGGAGGGAGTGGGTCGGCAGGAGAGGCGGGAGTATGGCATGATGCCACAGTTTTGAACTCTGGCTTTTCAAACAGACATGGTTCAAGTTCCACTTCTTCCATTATAATTATGAGACCTTGGGAAAGTCAATTCACCTCTCTGAGCCTCAAATTCCTCTTCTGAAAAAGGGGATGATAAGAACATGGAGAAGTTAGTAATAGGATCTCCCTGGCAGCTCAGAGAGGCAGCAACCCCCCTGTTAGGGGCTGGCCTGTGCTCCCATCACATCTGCACTGCTGACCAGCAGTGTGACCTTAGCCGAGATCCTTAACCTCTCCGTGCCTCGGCATCTTCTATAAGATGATGTCTCAGAGAGTTAGAGACCATGAGTTGTTCCTAATATCTATATCTCTCTTCTTTTTCAGTAATAGAATCCCTGGATTTTAGCTGGGCTCAAAATTTTAGCTGAGAATAAAGAGTGCATTTCCCAGCCTCTTTGGCATAAGTTATGAACTTGTGATTACATTCTGACCAATGAGATGTAAGCCAAGGTGTATATAACCTCAGGGATAGGGATGGGACTCATTTTTCTCATTCCCTTTTTCTCTTTCTTGCTGCCTAGAATGCAGATGTGACGGCTGGTTCTGGAGCAGCCACCTTGGACCATGAACTGAACCTGGGAATTGAGGCTACACATGGCAGAGCAACAAGATGGAAGGAGCCTGGGTCCCAGAACAGTTTGTCTTCCTCTGACCTTTAATTGGTATAGAAACAAACTTCTCTGTTAAGGCAACTCACTCCAAAGGCTGTAATTTCTACCTCACGGAGGTTTTGTGAAGACTAAATGAATTAATACCTGTGACAAGACAGAGCGTGGCTCCGCATGGTCCAAGAAAGGGCAGCATTACTGTTGTTACTGATGAGGATTTTAGGCTGGTTAATTTTAAAACTGCAGATGAGAAGTGGACTCTGAGGACCGGAGTTTGCTTGCCCTTTGTTGGGAAACATTTACATTTGTAAGGGAAATCTCCATCGCACCAGGAAGAAGGTGGGATGGCCTTATCTCTGGAAACTCTTGATGGGGAAGGCAAGGACTTAAGTTGTTTACTGTCTGGCAACCTCATGTAACTGACCCCCCCTCCCCCCCAAAAAATCCTCCTTTGTCTTTAGCTGAAGATAATATTTAAGTGGTGGCTTCTGCCATTTACTCAATCCATTTGATTCTTTTTTTTTTTATAGATTTTTTTTTCCTTTTTCTCCCCAAAGCCCCCTGGCACATAGTTGTATATTCTTTGTTGTGGGTCCTTCTAGTTGTGGCATGTGGGACGCTGCCTCAGTGTGGTTTGATGAGCAGTACCATGTCCGCGCCCGGGATTCAAACCAACGAAACACTGGGCCGCCTGCAGCGGAGCGCACGAACTTAACCACTCGGTCACGGGGCCAGCCCCAATCCATTTGATTCTTATCTAAAAGTTGTGGGACCACCCCATGGCCAGACCCTATGGGCACTGATACCATTTTAACTTTTTTACATATTCTTTCCTTTGTCTTGTAAAGAGATAACTCACATACCTATTGATGAGGATTTTAGGCTGGTTACTTTTAAAACTGCAGATGAGAAGCAGGCTCCGAGGACTGGAATTTTGCTTGCCCTTTTGAGAGACATTTGCACTTGTGAAGGAAGGGGGGATGACCTTGTAGGGACCTGAAATTGGCCACCCCAGGATATGTCTCTTTGGCATCGGGATTGTTTGGGGCTGATTGCTTTTGATAACAGGGACAGGGAGGGAGGCTCTGGGGAATGGAACTTGCCCTTGTTGGGACACATTTACATTTGTAAGGTAAATCTCTATCTGTAAAAGGTGCCTCCCTCTCTGTACCAGGAAGAAGAAGAGAGATGACCTTATCCCTAGAAACTCTTAATGGGGAAGGCAAGAACTTAAGTTGGTTGCTGTCTGGCAATCTCATGTATCTGATTTAGGGTGGTGGCTTCTGACCTTTACTTAATCCGATTTGATTCTTGTCTAAAAGTCATGGGATCACCCAACGACCAGACCCCACCTGCACTGATACCATTTTAACTTTTTTTCATGTTCTTTCCTTTGTCTTCGTAAAGAGATGACTCACATACCTATGCCTTAAATTTAGCCCTAACCCACAACTCGGGGCAGCAGCAGGAGCTCTGACTGCCCGTGGGTCCTGTCCCCACGCACCAGCTCTGCCTGCCCATAGGTCCTGTCCCCATGCCAGCGGGGGCAGCAGCAGCGGCTCTGCCTGCCCATGGGCCCTGTCCCCATGCTATTCTATACTATTCTCTAAATAAAAGAGCACTACTGCCAGATCTTAAGAGTCTAAGAAATCTTTCTTTCGACTCCCCGGCTCACCGACCCGCATCACCTATGCCTTAAATTTAGCCTTACTCTCCACCCAACTTTGCAGCAGCAGTAGCAGTGGCAGCAGCAGCATCTCTGACTGCCCGTGGGTCCTGTCCCCATGCCAGCAGCACCACCTCCTGCCCGTGGGTCCTGTTCTCATGCTATTCCACACTGTTCTCTAAATAAAAGAGCACTACCAGCAGATCTTAAGAGTCCAAGAAATCTTTCTTTCGACTCCTCGGCTCACTGACTCCACGTCAGTTACCTCTCAGCAATGCTGGGAGGAGTAAGGAGATAGTGACAGCCATGGGCCTAGCACAGCGCCTGGCAAATAGTAAGCCCCACACGGAGGATAGCTAGGATTATTATCGTTGCTGATGTTATTTCATTATCGTCACCCAAGTTCTCCAGCCTTTTCATGGGCACGCTTTAACCACTGAATGAATAGGAATATGAATAACAAGCGATATTTATTGTGTTCTCTGTTCCACCCACTGTTCCAAGCGCACACGCTAACTCATTTATCATACTTTGTCCATGCTAAGTCAGCAAGTGTTTACTTTTTCAAATCCTCCAAATCAGGATATGCTTTACAATTGTTGGCAGCTCAGCTAATAATATTTAATAAAATCACTGCAGGCTTCATGAGGCCCATAATCTTGGGAAGTGCAGGTTGCTCTCCAATGCCCAGAGGGCAAGGCTTCCTCTTTTTGGGGGGTTCCTGCTGTCACATCTCCCTTGACCTGTTGGCTCCAGCTGCCCAGGGTGCCTACAGCCACCTTGGGGGCCCCTGGGCACCCACAAGCCTTCGCCTGTTGGCTGCACTGTCTCTGCCTCCCGGGAGTGAATTTCCCCTCCCTCCTTGCCCCTGAGCCCCAGAGGTGGGGATGACAGCAGGGGACCCAGCCTGGACTGGAAACAGCAGGCATTCGGCCTTCTCAGCCACTCGGGACACCTACCCTACCTCTTCCTCCTGGGCCCTTGCCTCCCCCCGCCGTGCCACCCTGCCCCTACACTGTAATCTGAAACTTTTCCCCAGAAACCCGTCCAGGCCTTTGAACAGCCCCATCTGAATCTCTTTTGTTTCAAGCCAAAGGGTATTGTTCCTCCTGACATGAGAGCTTCCCACCCCAGCCCAGGTGAATTTGGCAGCTGTTCTGGGCTGGGAACCTGCTTTTCACAGGATTGTTCTCCCTGTGATCTGGCGGTGGGGGGGTGGGGGGGTGGGGCGCTGAGGGGACCAAAGGCAGCGGCTGAGCAGAGGGACTTTCCCATCCTGGAGTCCCCATCTTCCGGGAAGCCAGCCCTAAGCCTGCGCTTTGCAGCATCCTCTCTCCTGTTCCTCATCTGGCGTTGAACACACGCTGCCCATCATCGCTGAGGATGTTGCCGCTGATGATAAGCAATCACAGCGTTGACAGGAACAGCAGTATCAGCAGTGAGAGATGGGGAGAGGAAGAAAACAGACTCTGGAGTCAGTTGAACCGGGCCTCTCTGAGCCTCAGTTTCCTCAACTGTAAAATGGGTTTGTTACCGAACCAGGTTCGTTTTTGCCTGCTGCCCAGAAAGCCAAACACCGAAATGACGAGATTGCAGCAGAGAGAGGGTTTACTCATGAGGAAGCATGAGCCTCAAATCCATCTCCCTGAAAACAGAGACTCAGCGATCTTTATGGGATGGGGGCAAGGCGGTCTGACATGTGGAGAGAGGTAATCTGAGGTGAGGAGAGGTGAGGTAATTGATGATCTGCACAAGCGTGGTCAGACGTCATGCCTCTTCATGGGACCCGTGTTCACAAAATGGAGGCGTTAGCATGATCTGAGGGTGGAGTTTTTAGCCTCTTGACGTCAAAAGGTTGCCTATCAGACATCTGCGTGACCCAGCTGATGAGTTGGTGGTCTCAACCGGCCTGAAGTGGACAAGGAGTTCTTATTCCTGAAATACAGCTCTCTCACCCATTACCATGGGACCCAGGCTCCAGGGAGATGTTATCTATAGGAGCCTAGTGGGAGTCAGATAGCATATTGCAGCACAGTTAACAATGGGTGGGTCAACAGCTCAAAGCTATAATCAGTAATTACAAAAAGGAAAAAACTTTAGTTCCCAGCTACTTAATCATCAGTGGCTAACTCTTTGCTCTTTAATAGAGTAGCTACCTACCTCCTGTGGCTGCTGGAGGATGACACGGGATCAAGATATAGCACCCTTAGCACTCAGAGCAATGAGGGCAATTGTTGTCATTATTGTTGTTGCTACTGCAAGGAACATTTACCAAGGGCTTACCTCGTCCGGGGCCTGCGCCAGCACCTGCGTGATCACCCACAAATAACGAGGTGTTATGATACCCGTTTTCTGGTTAATGAAAACTGAGTTTCAGCAAAGCTAAGGGACGGGCTCAAGGTACCACAGCTGGGGCATGCAAAGCCAACAGTGCATCGAAGATGTGTGCGACACCAAGGCCTGGGCCCTGACCCAGCAGACTCTGAGCCCTGGGGCGGGGGGGGGGGGGGGGGGGGGGGGGGGGCCCGTCTCAGTCCACACTGCTGCATGCACCTGCCACAGGCGGTACCAGCCTCACTGGGCTGTGGCCTCAGACATCCTGGGCCCCCTGAGTGATCCTGGGCAAGCCACTTCACCTCCTAGAGCTCACGGTCGGCTTTGGAGGTGAGATAATAGCCCCCATCTCACAGGGGTTGGGGGGGATTAAGTGAGAAAGTGGATGGGCAGCCGGAGCCCGAGGTCTGGCGCCCAGTGGGGCTGAGGGGGGAGGTAGAAGCCAGCAAGCCAGGTCTGGAGATTTGGGGGGTGAACACATTTCCCCAGATGTCACCTCCTTGGCAGAAACAGTTCTCTGAGAATTGGCAGCAAGCTGAAGCTCTGTGAATGACAGAAATTCTCAAATTGGCCTATTTTCTTCAATGGGGCATTTTTTCATTCCACCTTGGGGCAAGAAGACTGCTCTCGGCCGGGAGATGCTGCAACAGGTTCATTCACTTATGCAGACATTTCCCACCATGGGTCACGTGAGGCCAACTTGGGCATCTTTGTGTCTGCTGTGCCCCCAGTGGGGTCTCCTTATCATTCTAGCCCAGGTTCAAGCACCTGCCCTCCAAGAGGCCTTCCCTGGGCTCCTGGGAAACAGACCCTTCATCCCCTCCCTGGTGTTTCTTCGCGGCTCTTGACTCTCTGACGTTGTGTTTTAAGTTGATTTGTCCATCTCCCGTCTGTCTCCCGCATGGGACATGGGCTCCTGAGAGCAGGACTGAATCTGAGGCTCTCGCTTCTGTATCCCCATTGCATACAACGTCCCTGGCAGACAGCAGGTGTCCATAAAGACTGGCTCAATGGCTGAATGAAGTATCGTGCTTTCTCGTTCACAAATTCCCCAAGGCCTCTGGCCTGTGGATACGGAAATAGGTCAGATGCAGTCCTCGGCCTCAAGGAGCACCTGGTCTAAAGGAAAAAGAAATATCGACAAATGCCACCTATAGCTGGGAAACTCACCTCCACGTCCACAGACTTCACAGAGCTGAGTGGATGGAAGGAAGGAGGCAGGTGCTGTGTGCTGAGGGCCCGCTCGGTGACTGGAAATTTCACACCCCACGTTGGCTCAGTCTTGACAAAAGCCCATTTTACCGATTAAGCATCGGGAATTGGGAGTGGTGAAATGACCTGGCCCCAATCAGACTCATGGCACAACTGGGATGGGAAACAGGGTGGCCCGATTCTGAACTCGGAGCACTCTTCCCTCTACATCCGGCCCAAGAGAAAGAAGTTAAGTCCAGCCTTATATATGCATATATAAAATATATAAATTATATGTTTAATATATTAAAAATATATATTTATATATAAAATACATAAATATATAATGCCAATTATAAGATATACAAATCATATATTTTTATATATAAAAGTACTTTACAAGGTATTTTATAAAATATATTTTTTGTATTTTAATTTTTATATAAAAGAATTTTTAATAAAATATAATATTTTATTATTATTATTTGGTCATGTAATGGCTACATCCAGAAGTATTAGCCTTCAGGCATGGCTGGATCTAGGGTCTCACACAGCGTCCCTTGAATTGTCTCCATTCTCAGGTGGCCTCTCAAGTCATAGAGGCAAGATGGTTGCCTTCAATGCCAGCCCTCTCATTCCCTCCCCATCTCCCCAAAGAAGCAGGTCCCCAAGGAAAAAGAATGTCTCATTGCAGGCCTTGGGGTTGGCTGATCCAGCGCCCATTGCCATCAGCCTCCTCCCCGGATAGAGGCTGTGTAGCGGGGCACACGACACTGTCCCGGCCAAGGAGAGTAAGCCAAAGTCAGCCTGGGAGGAGAGGTGTTGTTGCTCTGACAGCAGGGGCGCTGTGGCTGGACCTGCCCCTCCCCACTATATCTTGCCTTGAACACAGGCCTGATGACGGAGCAGGGACCATCTTGTGACCAGGAGGAAAAGGCCAAAAGTCATCCCATTAGCCCTGGCATCGCAAAGCTGCTTACCTCCTACCTTCAGACTTCCTCCTAAGAGAGAAGAATAAACCTCTATTGTTTAAGCCGCTGCATTAAATTCCCTGTTCCTTGCAGTGGAAAGCATTCCCGTTGCTACACCCTCTGCCAAGGCCCCAGACAGTCCCTGGGAAGGCACCACGGGGCTCCCATGGGGTCCTGTTCCCACTGCTGAACTGACAGTGGTACCGATCAGGGAGGGGAGATGCCAACTGCCCAGCCCAGCTCCGCCCTCGCCACACAGGCCGGGAGTGGCAGGGGTGGTCCCCAGGGGAAAAGCGAGGGGCTGTCAGTAGAGGAGGGAAGTGATGGCTGCATTCCCTATGCCCCAGGATCCGTGAAGGAACAGACACCTCGTTCTTGGCCTAAGCCTTCTTCCATTATTTCCTGGAACATGGAGATCCTGGCTCGTTGATCCTCCAGGCTGTTTACTGCGGAGGTGGAGGAGAGGATAATTCAGTGGGACTGTCCGGCAGTCGGGGGGGGTTGGGGGGGGGGAGGTGGGGATCCTTCCAGGAATGAGGACAAGCTGCAAAGACTGCATTAGATGCGGTGTGCATGATGTCCTTTCTTCGCCGCAGGACTGGGCCGTGACCTGTCACATCACAATCCCGCTGCCCTGAAGGATGAGGACGACCCAGCCCAGCCTCCTCGGTCCGCTCCGCTTTCCCCGTAAGACTTCCTGAGCCAGACGGTCTGAGTTCCAACCGCCTCCCTCTGGCCTGCAGGGGGGCCGCCTCAGGCTGTCGCCCTCCCTCTCTGCACCTGCGACAGACCACCCTCTCCAGGCAGGACAGCGTGAGAAAGAGGGAACGGAGGCCATGTGGCCAGCAGCAGCGCCGAGAGCACGTTCTCTGCAAACCCTTCCCCGACCATCCCAGGATCCCAGGTAGGAAATCCGCTCCCGCCCAGGCAGGACCCGCCAGTGGTGACAGACCCGCTGCCGTCTCCTCCTAGGTGCGAGGCTTGGCCATAGTCCCAGGCCTCCCTCGCGGGTAGGACGGTCATGGGACTGAGTCCCATTTCCCCACACATCTCCCCCTTCCGTGGGCTTGGTGCACACAAACCTGGAGACCTCGGGAGCCACGGTGGGAGACGGCGGGGCCACGAGGTGGAGGAGCTTGGGTCCTGGACCTGTTGCTTGGGAGAGCTGCTCACTCACTCGGGGCACCCGAGTCGGACCGTCAGGAGTGAGAAGAAGACCCCGATGTCTGAGCATTCCACCTTACAGGCTGATTCACGTTGCCCTAACTCAACCCCCGCCCAGGGGGTGGCCTGGAAAGGCTTGTGGGATGGCCGACGGATGGCCGGTCAGGGAGCGGCTCCATGTGGGTGTCAGCAAAGGCAGAGGGTGGGAGGTAGGGGGCCTGAAGAGCCAGCCGTGACCACACTGTCTGGTGCTGAGACCAGACTCTCCTTGAGCCCTCCTCCCTTGACCGTCAGACAGCAACCATGGCGTCAAGCCTGGAGTGGGGGGTTAAGACTAACAATAACAACAACAACAACAGTAATAATAATGGGAGTCATTGCCAATATTCAAGAGCACCTACCACTCGCCAGGCCAGGCTGATTGCTCCACAGGCCTGATCTCACTTAATCCTTGTGATGACCCCCAAGGAAGACACTGCAGGGGTCAGTCCCATGTTACAGACGAGATGACAGAGGACCGTAGGGCATCCGAGGACCCTTTCCAAAGGGCAGAACCTGTGCAGGGCAGCATCTCCCTGAGATCAGCTCCCCCACCCAGCGCAGCCTTCCTCGGGGCTCTGCCTTCATCCTACTCTGTGCCAGGCACTATTGATGGCGCCAAGGACACAGCAGTGAACAGACGGATGGAGATCCTGGGCCTTGCGGAGCTGGTGTTCTAGTGGGGAAAACAGGCAGTAAACACACAGACACGTAAGAGGAGTTCAGAAAAGGATGAGTGACATGAGGACAAGTCAGGAAGCTTCACTGGGCAAGAGGAAGAGGTGGGGCCATGAATTTTGATACCAGAGGAAACCTCCCTGACAGGGAACTGAAGGCAAAAGGAGGGAGCCACATGAAGATCTGGGGAAGGGTGTTCCTGGCAGAGTGAACAGCACTTGCAAAGTGTAAGTGCAAAGGCCCTGAGGCTGGAATGAGTTTGTCATCTTCAGGGAATGGAATGGAGGGCGGTGTGGCTGGTGTGGACTGAGCAGGAGAGGGAGGGGAGTGATGAGGCTGCAGAGGGGGCTGGGATGGGACAAAGGACAAATTTGGGTGGGCAGTGGTGGGAGGGGTAGAGGACTCCCCTGGAAGGACTCTTCCGGGTGTCAGCTCTGGGGGAGAAGCAAGGGGACATCCAAAGATGGGAGAGAAGACAGGGGTCTCAGCCCAAATTTATCCTCCCCCCTTTGACTTCTCTCTTTCTTTCTCTCTCTTGGCACAAGTGGAGGCTGGATCCCTCGGGAGAGTGAGGCCCAGGCTTGCGTCCACAGGCCCTGGGAATGACAGGGCACACTCCTGCTTTTCTGGAGAGCCTGACTTGGAACAGAGGAGACGGACAGACAGCCCTGAGAGTCGGGGCCCTCATAGCTTCTTCTCTGCTTCTAATTTGCTGTGTGACCTGGGGCTGGTCACTGCCCATCTCTGGGCCTCCCTTTTCTCCTCTGAGGAGGGAGCTGGTCTGGCTCCACTGTTTGCCAGCTATCTGTCCTTGGGCAAGCTATTTAACCTCCTTGTGCCTGTTTCCTCATCTGCGCAACAAGGATGGCCCAGTCCCCAGGGTTATGGTGAGGATTAAATGGACAGTGACCGGAGCTCAGTAAGTGCCAGGAATTACTGTTATTTTACCATTCTATTGCTATCGTTCTTGTTGCTATTAGCATTAATGCAGATCCTTTCTGAGGCCCCTTCCGGCTTTCAGGTGGGCCCGGAGGTTGCCTATGCTGCCTGTGGGCCAGTGTTGAGGGGCAGGTCCATCTTCCTCACCGATGCTCTGCCTGGAGAGGGGTGGGGAGAGGGCTTGACGTCCCCTCCAGGAGATGGGTCTGGTCCCCTTCCTGCGCGAGCCCTGCAGAGACCCCAGCTTTCCTCCCCCAAAAAGATCGGTTCCCCAAGGAGGAGACTCGGGATCAGAAATCACCCCCGAGGCCTCAGTGACCGGGTGGGGGCGGTGGGCGGGCAGGAGTTGTGAGCTTGGAGGAGCAGGCAGGAGCCGGGAGGAAGTGGAGATGACCCCCAAGCCCAGCGGCTACCTCCAGGAGGACCCGCCTTGTCAGCGCCCGCGGCGGGGGGGGGGGGGGGTCCCCCACATTCTTCATGCTTTCCTGCCCACCTCCTCTGTCCCAGCCTCCCCCTGCATCCCTCCCCTTTTTCCTGAGGGGGCACCTTCCCTACCCCGAGTCCCACCCCAGCCCCACTGGGGAGCAGCAGCTTGGGCTGCTCTCTGGATGCCCGCGGATTAAAATGCAGAGGCGCCTCTGTCCAAAAACGGGACGAGCCCTAATCGCTCCCAGCCTTCTTGGCCGAGAGCCCCGGCTGCTGGCTGCCCTCACCCGAGGCTGGAGGGGACTGACGGACGTGGGACAGAGGCCGGAGTAGATCACAGGCGGCCTTCAGACTCCTCGTCCAGCGATCAGGCCAGGTGGGCAGGATGGGGTGTGAGTGGAGTGGGGGCTGGCAGCCCATGCGTCACTCGGAGCTTCAGTTTCTTCATCCGAAAAATGGGGGTGATGATGGGAGCGTTCATGCTCAGGAGGGTGTCGGCCCGCTGTGAGCACTCCATGAATCCTCCAGGGGGTCTCAGCCCCCGGACTCTGCTGTCCCCTCCTCTCCGCTTCTCCGCCCCTCTCCCACCACCAGCAGGCACTGAGGCCGCAGTCCAGGGCGCGCCCCGCACTGTCCTCTTCGCAGCTCAGCCCGGCACCCAGCGGTCACCAGGGCCTCAGAGCGCCTTCGGCAATTCGGTTGAGCGCCCTCCCATGCTGGGCACAGCGCCGCGTGCCGCGCTCTCTTTTCTTACTCTGCTAAAACAGTTATTGATTCAGGGAAAGTTCTAGAAGGATATAGAGCAAAGAGTTACAGTTGTATCCATCCCCCGCCCCGCTCACGGCCCGCTCGCCGCCCTCTGCACAGACAGCTCAGGGCCGCCCTGCGCACGCCCCGCGCTCCCCCTGCCCCTCTGCGCAGTGGGGCCTGGACGCCCCGTCGGTGCAGGAGCCCAGCCGCGGGCTTTTCATCAGCTCACAGTTAGCCGCAGCGTGGCTGGGCCCCCCCTCGGAGCCGACGCCCCTGATGGACCGTGGGCTGTGGCCTGGCTCCTTCTCTTGCTAACAGGGCTGCGGGGAAGGCCCTCGCTGTGCCTCTGTGCCCACCGCACGGTCTCTCTAAGGCGGATGCTGGGCGTGAGGCCGACGGACGGCACGTGCTGTTTACGTCTGGGGCACCGTCAAATCCCACCTCCCCCGCAGGCTCTTCTAGCTTGCACACCCTCCGCCCCCAGCCCGTGGGTGAGGGTGCCCGTCGCCCCCGCTCCTCCAGCCTGGCAGTCCCCAGCCTGCTTGCCTCCCTCGTTTTCTCGTTCCCGTTCGAGGTGACTAGAGGGCCGGGCATCTCATGGCTGTGCCGCTGGCACTTGTCAACCACACCAGTTGAAATCAGTGTTGGTGGCTTCTCCGTCTCAGGGGACACTGTCACAGACACCCGAAGGAATCAGGGACCAGTGGGGGAGAGGTTTGGGTCCACAGAGGCAATGTTGGGAGAGCTTTGGAGTGGGGGTTCTGGAGCCAGGTGGTGGTTCGAATCCTGACTATTCCCTTCGCTGGCTGTGTGACTCTGGGCAGGTTACTCAGCGTCTCTGAGCCTCAGCTGGGTCATCAGAAAAGCCGAGCTAGTAGGAGCGTCTAGCCCAGACGGCTGTTGTGCAGTTTGGATGAGTCAGTACAGACTCAGCGTTTCAAGCAGCGCTGGGCACACCAGCTGTTGGTATTATTATTTGGGCACCTACAGTATGGTTACGGGAGCTCATGGGATCTCAGGAGACGGCACCGGCTGCTGTTTACTGAACGCCGCGGCGCCGAGAGCTGTGCGTGAACTGGTTTTTCTAATCCTGACAACTAGGGCAACCCAGAGCTCCGAGAGGGAGAGGGACGTGCCGGCCTGGACCTGGAAACCCGCTGCCCGCTGCTCTCGGGCTGTTCCCCCTCGTGCACTCGGGTTCAGGTCCCAGTGGGGAGGCCGGCTGGTGGGAGGGTGGCCGCCGGGCTGGGAGACAGGATTTCCAGGCTGGTCCGGAGCATGAGCCTAATGAGAAACAGATGCGCGAGTTGGCCCGGCCCAGCCCTCCTCGCAGCCCGGATGGGGGCGGCGATCGCTTCCAGATGGGCTGGGCTTTGAGCTGGTACCTTAAGTGACTCGGTCTGGGGACCGAGCGTGGGACGGCAGGCCTCTTCCCTGGCCCTCGGCCCCTCTGACCCTGCTAGACACCTGATGAGGTAGCTAGGTTTGGGGCAGGTGACCTCGGAAAGGTCTGCCTTGCTCAGAGCCTCAGTTTCCCCATCTGAGAAACAGGCATTCTCCATCCGGCTGGCCAGGCACGGCTGCTGTGTGCTGGGAAACCCGAGCAGGAACGTGAGAGGGTTTCCCAAACTGTGGAGGGCTGTGCACACTGGATGGAGTCTCCCAGAGCTGGCGCCCCTGGAGAGGTAGGGCTTTTTCATTTGTTTTTTAATTTTCTAGTTGTATTTATTTTTGGAATATATAATATATTTCCGTATTCCAAAATCTCAAAGGTACAAAAGGGCCCATAGTGAAAAGTGAGTCTCTCTCCCGCCCCTGTCCTCCAGACTCCCAGACCCCCTTCCCTGAGGCAACTCCTGTCACCAGTTTCTTGTGAACCTGCCCCAGATATTTTACGCACATGTAAGGAAATACAGAGGAATTTTTTACCGAATGATGACAAACTTCACATACTCTTCTGCACTATTCTTTTATTATCTAACAACACACTTTAGAGATCTTTCTTACATCGCTCCATAGAGAGCACCTCATTCTTTTTGATGCCTGACCAAGATGATATTCAAAACATCACACAACTGTTCATCGCAGACATTGACCAATCAGAATGGACTCCAGCAGTGTGCAGCCCCTACAACTGTCCAGGGCTGGTGGCTGGTGCCAGCTCTGTGTCTGCACAGCTCTGTCAATGTGTACTTACCCAGTCTTCAAATGATGGGCACTTAGGCTGTTCCCAATGTTTTACCTGATTTACTTTGAATCAAGGTGGCAATGAATATCCACTTTCTACATTTGTGGGAGGGTATACATAGGAGAATTTTCTAGAAGCAAAATGGCATTGTACATCCATATGTTAAAAAAAAATTATTTTAACCCATACCTCACACCATACACAAGAATTAACATGAAATGGACCACAGATCTAAATGTCAAACTTAAACTCGTAAAACATCCAGATAAAAACACAGGAGAAAATCTCTGTGACCTTGGGTTAGGCAAAGAGTTTTTAGATAAGACACAAAAAGCATGAACCATGAAAGAAAAAAATATGTAAATTTGACAATCAAAATTTAAAACTTCTTCTCTTCTAATGACACCGTTAAGGAAATGAAGACCAGCCACAGACTGGGGGAACATATTTGCAAAAGTCATATCTGATAAAAGACTTGTGTCCAGAATATATATATTAATTAATATACTTTCACATCTTTGTAATAAGAAAACAAATAATCCAATAAAAAATGGGCAAATGATTTAAAAAGATACTTCACCAAATTAGATGTGGACGGCAAACAAGCACCTGAGAAGATGCTCGATATTATCAGTCATCAGTGAAATGCAAATTAAAACCGAAGTAAGACACCACTACACGCCTATTAGAACAGCTAAATTAAAAATAACTGGGGGCGGCCCGGTGGCATAGTGGTTAAGTTCACGTGCTCCACTTAGGAGGCTTGGGATTTGTGGGTTCAGATCCTGGGCTCGGACTTAGCACCACTTGTCAAGTCTTGCTGTGGCAGCATCCCACATAAAATAGAGGAAGATGGGCACAGATGTTAGCTCAGTGACAACCTTCCTTAAGCAAAAAGAGGAAGATTGGCAACAGATGTTAGCTCAGGGCCAATCTTCCTCAGCAAAAAAACCCACAAAAAACTGATAATACCAAGTGCCGGTGAGGGTACATAGCAACTGGAACTTGGGAAACAATTTGGCCATTTCTTCTAAAATTAAACATCTACTTACCATACGACCCAGCAATCCTACTCCCAGGCATTTCCCCAAGAGAAATGAAAATTGTGTTCACACGACAAACTGCACACATATGTCTATAGCAGCTTTTCTCATTATCACCAAAACCCAGAAATGATGGTCCACCAACAGGTGGATGGATAAACAATAAAATATTACTTGGCAATGAAAAGCAACGAACTACGGATACAAGCAAAAACATAGATGAATCTCCAAGGCCTTGAGGAGTGAAAGAAGCCAGACTCAAATGGCTGCATTCTGTAGGATCCATCTACACGACCTTCTGGAAAACCATGTGGACAGAGAGCAGCCCCATTAGTCTTTGCCAGGGCGGATGGGAGAGGGACGAGATCAACCACCAAGAGGCACAAAGGGACTCTGGGGGCTCCCGGAGCTGTTCTCTGTCCTGATGGAGGTGGTGGTTTCATGGTTGTATGTGTTTGTCAGAACGCACTGGACTTTACATCTCAAAGGGGTGAATTTTATTTACTGTAGTAAATTAGATTTCAATAAGTCTGATATTTCAGAAACTCACCCATATGTCTGTAGACTTGGTAACTATTTCCAAACGCCCTACACAGACAGAGGTTGTGCTGGCTGAGTCGTCCATCACAGGCTGAGAGCGAGGGCAGGATTCGAGCGGCGAGCGGGGAGTGGCTTTCATGACGGGCCTGGAGGCCGCGTGTGGGTCCTGGGGTAGTGGCTGGACACTGACCCGCTGCAGCCTGTGGGTGAGGGCAGCTGCCTGTCAGGAAGCCCCAGGTCTCACTCTTGGCCAAAGCCACTGTGGGCTCATCCATTCATCCATTCAACAGTGACCAGGGCCCATCCTCGTGCCAGGCTGGGCCTGGGCACTGGGACCTGGAGATGTGTGGGACCCCGGCTTTCCCCTCATGGGGCTCCCAGTCTAGGGGGAAGACAGACATGTAGAGTCAGAGACCACTCGGCCATGTGGGCGGGGAGGCAGCGGGAGAGGCACCTGGCCTGCCTGGGGGCTGTCAGGGAGGGCTTCCAGGGGGAGGCGGAGTCAGAGCTGAAACCTGTGGGATGGTGGGAGCCGACCAGGTGAAGAGGAGGCAAGCGCACTGTGTGGAGGAGGCGAGGGTGAGGCAGGGCGGGAGCTGCAGGGGTGGTGCCTGCCACCCGCCCTCCCAGAGTGGCCGAGACGGTTCAAGATGACGGGTGTTCCTGTGCCTGGAACAGAGGGAGCGCTCAGCAGGTGAGTGATCTGGGCCCCAGGACGCATCCCTTCCTTCGCTCTTTCATTCACCCCACTGATATTGATTGGGGTCACCGTGCCCCTGGGGCTCTTCTCGGTGCTTGGGATACGGCGGTGCTCAGTCCCTGTGCGTAGTCTGGTGGGGAAGACAAGCACGGTCAGATGAGGAGGCAGACACAAAGAGTCAAGAATTAGATAAACAAGATCATTTTAAATCACGATAAGGGCTATGAGGGAAAAATTTAAAAGGTACTAAGTAGAGAATGATTTAGGGGGAGGGGCATGATATCTAGATAAGGTTATCCAGGAAGAAGGCCTCCCTGAAGAGGTGACATTTGAACGAGACTTACAGGAGGAGAAAGAGCCAGCCATGTGATCTATACAGAGAGCATTCCAGGCAGAGGGCATAGCAAGTGCAAAGGCCCTGAGGCCAGAATTAGGTTGGTGTGTTTGAGGAACAAAGGAGGCCAGTGTGGCTGGAGCAGGCAAGGAGGAGAGGGCAGGCGATGAGGTCAGAGAGCGAGTGGGGGCCGATTAGGTAGGGCCTGTGGCCACCACAAGGAGTATGCATTTTATTCTAGGAGTAGAGAAACATCTAGCTTGCACCAGCCCTGACATAGTGCAAGACACCCTCCAGGGCCTTGTTCTTGGTGGCTCCTGGCCTTCTAATTCCTCCTCCGTGTTTGCCAACGTCAGCGGGCTGGTTGGCCATCCCTGGAGGCTGCTCCCCGTGTCCCGGCCCACCCAGCAGCGAGGCCCACCCTCCCTGAGCCCGCTGTGTGCAGGCTCCCAGGAGATCCTGAGATCACAGAGGAGCCAGCAAAGATTCATTAACGGAGCGGACGACGATACGTTCTTGCTGCTGTTAGAGGCAGCCCGAGGTGAGGGCTCTGCTATTTGGGCAGCTAAGCCTCAATGGCACCCCTGTAAAGTGGGGGAGAATGTAGCCCCCCGTGTGTGATAGATGCCCGTACAACCTCCAAGAAACGTGAGTTAAACAGTGAGGTGGGCCAAGCCCTGTACCTGCCCCCTGGACTGGCTCAAACTGGGAAGTCGGGAACCAGCGAGTGTTAGCGAGGGTGTGAGAGACGGGAGTGCCGGGTTCCACTGGGCGTTTGGACGGGTGCAGGACCTAGGGACGGTGAGCAGGGCTCCATCCCATGACCCAGCCACCCTCCTCCCATGTGTGTGGCCCAGAGAGGGTCTCCCACAGGCCCAGGAGGGGCCCTGAGAGGCGACGGTCACTGTCCTTGTGAGGAGGCGTGACATAGGGCGCAGTGGACCATAATCCACTCTAGTGCCAGGGTCCGTCTTCCTCACACGCACACAAAAGTCAAAAGGAACAAAAGGGAAAAGCCAGCCTCTCTCCACCGGCTCCAACCCTGGCCCCACGCACCCTGCGCCCTGTTCTGCAACTTGCCTTTTCCACTTGACCGTGCGCCCCAGCGATGGCTCCGCATCAGGACCTGGGCGGCTTCCTCCGGGTGCTCTCGGCGGCAGGGCGTCCTTGAGTGCTGGAGACCGTATCTGAGCCAGAGCTCCCACGGACCTGCAGGATGTGCCAGGTTTCTATGATCACACGCAGGCTGCAGGGGACAGCCGTGTGCCATGGCACTTGTCGTTTTGCACGTGGGTGAGGCTAACCTGAGGATCAATCCCTGGAGTGCTGGGTCAGGAGACATGTCATCGCAATTCTGACAGCTGTCAACTCGCCTTCTGCAGAGGTTGGACCACGCCCCTCCCCCAGGAAGGTAGGAGATCGCCAGCTCACGCACAGCCGGGGCAAAGCCCTAGTGTTGCAAATTTTGTTTTTTTGCCAATCAGATAGGTGAAGAATGGTGGCTCTGTGTGCTTTTATTGTCATTTAATCTGACTGAGGTTGACCATCGTTTCCGGTGTGTGTGTATGTGGAGCTCCTCCTCCAGATGAATTCCAGAGCAACACTGAGCGCAGACAGCAGAGGAGCTCCGGACACGTTGCTCCCACATGATGCTCATCGCCCTGGGCTGACGGGGACAGCCCCGCGGTGCCTGTTCAAGAAGCGGCCACCTGGTGAAGGGCAAGGTTTTGAGTTCCTTTCTGCGACTTACTTTCTGAGGCTCAGATTCCTCATCTGTAAAAAATAAGAACAATAATAAAATCCACTTTAGAGGGCTCTCGGAAAGATGAGTTTAAGTTTTTAATGTTAAGTACCTGGCACAGTTCCTGGCTCAGACCCAGTGCTTAAGAAATGTTTGTTGAGTGAATAAATGAAATATATATGAAACTTTTATTGAGCCCTTACTGTGTATAAAAACCCTTTCTAATGTATCAACTTATTTAAACCTCACAGCAACACCCTGAGGGACACTTTTAATATGTCCTTTTACAGATGGGGAAACTGAGGCACAGAGAGATGTACAAGGTGTTGCCTAAGGGCTCACAGTGGGTTGGTGGGGAGACGGGACTTGCGGCCTTGCTGTCTGGTTCTTCCCTACCTTGCTCCTCTGCTCCTCCCCCCGAGGATCAAGGTGCAGCTATTAACCCCGTCCCAGTTGTCTGTCGCTGCAGAGCAGACCTGCCCACCTTGCAGGCATGAAGCAACAGCCACCCTAGGATGCTCGCAGGCTCTGAGGATCAGGAGTGAGGACAGGGCAGAGCGGGACGGCTTATTTCTCTGGGGCCTCCACTGGGAGGACCCTACTGCCAGGGGCTAGGACAGCCAAGGCTAGGGGACCCACTTCCCAGATGGCGTCGCTAGTCGCAGGTCTGGCTGGCTGATCTGCTCCGCCGTGTGGGCGGCAGGCTGAGGGGAAAGGCAGGGCTGTGGGGGGGGGCTGCGGGTCGCACAGGGTAGGGTGGGAGCCTGCACACTCCAGGGCTGAGTCCGCACGTCCCAGGGTCTGGCAGCCTGGGAGGCTTGCAAATGCTGGGGTCGGCAGCCCCACGAGTAGCCTCTCCTCCAGCCTTTGCACACGCTGTTCTCTGTGCCTGGGACCCTCCCCACCTGTCTCAGAAACGCCTCCTCTTTCTTCTCAGTTCTCAGCCCGGCTCTCCGGTCCTAGAGGACGAGCTCCGGGAGCCCCGCGGGCTGTGGACGGATCCTCCTCCTGGATCTGACCTCTGAGCAGGGCCTCATCACACCATCGTGACCGAGTTGTCTGCAGGCCGGAGCTCCAGGGACATGCCTGGACCCTTATCACCAGCCCCCAGCATGGCACCAGGCACACAGTGGGCTCTTCACGCATATTTATTGAGTGGATGAGGAGATGAGTGATGAATTTTGAAGGACTTTAACTCGAGCCTCAGTTTCCTCTTCTGTAAGTTAGCTTGCAGGTTGCTGTGGAGGTGGCAGGAGATAAAGGATGTGAAACTGTAGGGCATGGGGAAGTCAGAAAAATGATAGTTACTGGATCTACATCGAGGAGAGAAAAGCAAAGGAAATGAGATATTGCACCTAAAGCGTTTGCAGTGTCTGGCACATAGTAGTGCTCAACGCACATAAGACACTTTTTTTTCTTGCTGAGGAAGATTGCCCTGAGCTAAGATCCTTGCCAATCTTCCTCTATTTTTTTAGTATGTGGGCCGTCAGCACAGTATGGCTGCTAACAGAACAGTGTAGGTCCCTGCCTGGGGAACGAACCAGGTAGCCCAAGCAGAGCGTGCTCAACTTAACCACTAGGGCACTGGGGCTGGCCGGGACATTCTTATTAATCATCATTATCATTATTACTATTGTTTTTGTTATTATAAGAATACACATTTCCTGAATCGGAAGGACCGTATAGGATGGTTTGAAATTTTCCTACAAGTGAAAATGGAGAAGTATAATGCTCCACGAGTCACCAGGAACGCCCCCCCCCCCCCCCCCCCCCCCCCGCGGAGTCATGGTGACCGGCTGTGGGACGATGGACTGGGGTCCTCAGAGTCAGTTTCCCCTCTGAGCAAGAAAGGGCCTGAGTCCTGGACCTCCGAGGTCTGACAGTCTCTGCGCTGCTGTGAATGCCACTCCGCGAAGCCACCATCGCAACTGTGGTCGTTCAGCCCGAGGCGGGAGCAGTCTGTCCCTCGCCGTTCCCCCGCCTCTGGTCCCGCCGGGAGAGGACGTCCCCCGACCCCAGAACAGCGCCCGGGTTCTATGCGGGCTTCTGCGCTGTGCCTGGGTGGGCGGCGCCCTCTAGTGACAGGAGTGGGAACGACGGGCGGGGCTGCGGGGTGGCGTCCGGCAGGGATAGGGACCGAGTGGGCGCAGGCACAGGGATGGGGACCGTGTGGGCGCAGGGCGGGGGCGGTGGGCCTGCGGGGAGGGCCCTGGTGTGGCCCAGCTGGGGTCGGGCGGGAACTCCTCAGCCCGCGCGGGGCCGCGGTTCCCTCCTGCTGAAAGAGCATCCGGAGGTGCCACCGCTGGAACCGCCCTCCGGGCTCTGCCCCGCCGCCTTCTCTCGCTGGGCTCCGCCGGCTTCGGAGCCTGAGTCTGAGCTTCGCCGGCAGGTAGACGGAGGGTCTCCTTCCCAGGAAAACGCCTCAGTCCTCGAGGGGGGGCGGGATGTGGGAAAGGCCAGGATTGGAAGGGAGTAGGAGCTGGGGGCAGGAGACGCCTGAGATGCAAAGGTGACAGGAGGGGCTTACGCCATGGGGGAACTTCGTCTCCTAATTTGGAAACGTTTAGCAAAACCTGGTCCACAGCCCTCAGTTGGGGACGGAGCACCAAGCCCCCCGAGGGAAAGAACATGGCCAGGGGACTGTAGGACTGGAACCTTCCATTCCTATCTTGGTCTCTTAGAATTGCAGAATTTAGAACCTTCCACACACTAGACTTTGAGTCTTATCAGAAAACTCTATATAGAGTATATATACACTAAACTCTGTAGAATCAGATCCTTGAGCCCTGAGGTCAGGCAGAATTGCAGCCCCCTCAAATTTAGCTGCCCTGCACTCTGGGGCTGGCGGTCACCAGAGAGCCGCTCACTCCCTAATCTTGTCCTGGAATGAGTATTTGCTCTCAGTCAGCTCCTAAACTTGTTTACAATTAGTAAGTCTGGGGTGGGGCCCTGAAACCTGAATTTTTAAAAAGCTCCTCAGAGGGAGCTGATCGGCCAGCCAGATTGGGGCAATGGATGTAATCCAGTCGTGCCTCCTCTTCATCCATTGCATGGCGAAACTGTCCTCCCAGAAAGATGAAATGACTTGGCCTAGACCCCGCAGATTGCTCATGACAGGCTGGGACTCAAACCTGTGCCTCCCAATGCTGAGACCACTCTCACCAGCAGCCCAGCGTGTTTAGATGGCTCGGTGGGATTGTCACACCTCCTAGATGTCCCTGGCCCCTCAGACATGTCCTCCAGAGCACAGATGGGTTCCTGGGGCCACTTCTGTGATTTATGGGAATGAGAGGCCCTGGGGATGGGGATGCCCAGTGTCGCTCTCTTCTCCCCGTGGCCGAGCCCCCAGCTTGAGAGGGGCCTGAGGGGCGGAGGGCCCCTCCTCTTCTTTTGGCATCATTCCCAAGCTGAGGTCCCCACAGTCCCCGACACACCCTGGCCCTCTCCGCCCTGAGCATTCCAGCGGAAACCACTCCACATGGTTTAGATTCGGCAACTCCAAACTCATAAGCATCATGGTTTTGTAACACCCGCTTGATGCCCACGAAGGATTTGCAAGTTTCATTTTTCTTTTCCCTTTATTTAAAAAAAATGCTGTGGTCTTGAAACAACAACAGAGCATTTCAGAGGCACAAAGTTTTGCAAAGAGAAGCTGGTAGCCTGGCCAGGCGAGGAAGGGCTCTAGCTGTCCTCAGGGAGGCGAGGGGGGAAGTGAGAGTGAGGTTGGCTTTGGGGGTCAGCCCCGCCATGGGTCTGTCGGAAAGCAGTGCTAGGGGATCCCCATGGGCTAGGCAGGGGGTGGGTCTGAGGGTAGGCACTCTCCTGTGGTGGAGGAGTGCCATTTCATTACCTTTAGCCTCTCCTCCATCCTGCGCAGCCCCCTGCCCCAGGCCACCCTGGGCCCCTCGGGTCTCAGACTTCCTGATCCTGGATGCTGAACCCTCTGGTTCAGGCCAGCCGGCAATACCAGCACAGATCAGGAGCACCCCTTTCTGGGGACTTGGGGGAGCCAAGGAGGAGAGGGGCTATGCTGGTGGAATGACAGGCAGTGAAAACAGACTGACTTCTAAGCTGCGTCTAACATGAGCACCCTCCCACCGCCCTTCCGGCTAGCCTGTGCTGTGTCACGGTGAAATACAAATGCTCAGGTGTCAGGGTGGTGTGGATACATGGGGAATCTTTCCTGCTCCTGACCCAACAACTTCCTTCAGCACCTCCCCAGAGGCCCCCAAAGTTCCCCCTCAGCTGTGGATGTGCTGAGCAGGCGACCAACAGGTGGAAGGCACAGGAATTGGCTTCCCCATTTGCGTTCGGCAAATCCCTTCTCAGGCCTCAGTTTCCCCATGGGTACCATGGGCAGGAGGTGCCAGGGTAGGGAATGGAGTGGTCCTGTCAGCTTCTACGGCCTCGTCTAGGATGAGCCTGTGGTTCCCCCAGGGATGACAGCCCCACCTGAGGCAGCGCTTGGGTGCCCAAAGGACGTGGGAGTCCATTAGGCTCTGGAAGCAGGGGGCAGGGAACAGTGAGACGGAGGGCGCTAAGGGAGCACTGGTTAGGGGCTGCAGGCAGCTTCCAGGAGGGCAGACTGGGTGGGCACAGGGCTGGCTGTCCAGCCGAGGCCCTGGGGGGCTCCTCTCCGGCCAGCTGAGGAAGGTGTCTGGGCTGGGCTCTTCCAGGGGCTTCCTAGAGGACCTGTGGCCCACACTGTGGAAGTGGCCTCCAGATTAGCCAGAGCAGGAGGTGCTCAGAGCCCGGGGTGCTGGGGTGTCCTCTGGAGCAGACGCAGGGTGCTCAGGACTCACGGCGCTGCCTCTGCGGTGGCCCGGGCCCTGTCCTTGGGAACCCCTGCTCTGCAAAGGTGGGGTCAGGTCGGGGTTAGGGAAAGGCCTAGAAAAAGACGTTTACTCTCTTTAAAGAACAGTGGAGGGAGTGGCTGTGGGGCGGGCAGGCAGATGGGGTGTGTGTGTGTGAGAGACAGAGAGAGAGAGAGACAGAGAGAGAGGGGGGAGGGGGAGAGAGAGAGAGAGGGAGAGAGAGAGGGAAAGAGAGAGGACACAATGAAGAACAGGAGGAAAGGAAAAGAAGGGCAGACAGATAAACGGAAACTGAGAAAGAGAACACAGAGGGGAGGGAGGAAAAGAGAGATGGACGACACTCAGGAGAAGGGGAAAAGACAGGAAAGGTAGACTGACAGAGGAAAGCGCGAGGAGGTGGCGAGGTGGGATTAAAGACCGGGGGCGGAGGAGGGGGTGCGGGGCCGTGAGGGGTGGTGGCCGGCGCAGGCGCTCAGGCGGGCGGCTGGCTGGCCCTGACGGGCGGCTTGCGGTCGGGGTCGGGCTCGCGGTCCAGCTTCCTGTCCTTGCGCGGCCGCTGCTCCCGCCGGCCCTTCTTCTGCCCCGGGCTTCTCTCTGCAAAGGGAGCACGGACAGGCGCGGTGTCGGAGGCCAGCCAGGCCCGGAGGCGATGAGGGTGCCCTGCCCGCGCCAGGCCGCCGGAACCACCCACCCGCTCCTTGCTGGAGTTGGGCTGCGGGTAACCCACCCCAGCGGACCCCGGACCCCTCTCTCAGTCCTTAGCGGGGGAGGAGGGGCTGACTCGCCGAGGGCCCCCAGTCAGGACTCGGGGTGGCCTGGTGGGGGCCCATGACCCTACCACGTGCACTCGCTTCGCGGGTTAGGGGGCAATTCGCTGGAGACCCAGCACCTTCCCGCGGTCCCACACCAGCTTCCCCACTCACCCCGGGCCCAGCTCTGCCCCCCAAAATGACAGCGACAGCAGCAGCGTTTAGCCGGTGCTCTCAGGCCAGCCACTTCCAAGTGCCTTCTGTACGTACGGTACGTTAAACTCAGGACAGCGCGGGAGGCCGCCGGCCGGGCCCCGCCCCAGAGGACAGGCAGCACAGGCCTGCAGTTCACCCAGTGCCCACTGGGCGGAGTGGATGCAAACCCTAGACCTAACTCGGAACCTTGACCCCGCTGTGACCTCTCCCGCCCCCCCCCCCCACGCCCCCCCAAAGCGGAGCCAGATGAGCTTCTAACACAAACACCTGATCAGCCCCATTTCTCAGATGAGATGACTGAAGCACAGAAAGGGGCCTCGCTTGCTCAGCGGCACAGCCTGGGTGGGGCTTCTTAGCATCACTTTCAAGTGACTCCCAGCTCACTTGAAAGAAAAGACCATGTCCTCCCCGTGGCCTGCAGCCCCTCCTACCCCCTCCTCCCCACTCCCCTCAGCCCCTCCTCCTCGCTCACTTTACCCCAGTCACTGGCCTCCTCATTGTCCCTCCAACACAGCCGGTCCAGCCACCTCCACACCTTTGCACAGCTGTGCCCTCCCCCTGGGATGCTCTTCCCAGGTGCCCTTTGTCACTATCATCTACAGGTGAGAAGACCAGGCATGGTTGGGAGCAGAGCCAGCCCTAAATTTCTGGTTTACAAAGTGTCTCCACACCCCAGCTGTTTTCATACGTTGTTATCCCAAGGCAGCTGTGTGCCACTTGAACAAAAGAGACCCAGGCTCAGGGAGTCACTTCCCAAGGTCACAGGGCGAGGCAGTTAGAGCTGGGAGCAGGGAGGGGAGGGTGATTTTATCTCTTCAGTGTCAACTGTGTGCCTGTCTCCCCAGGAGTCAGGGCTCCCCCTCCTCAGGGCAGACTTAGGGTCATCCCCTTAGGTCATGCTGCCCACCTCTGGGGCCCCTAGTCCCATCCCTGAGCTCACAGGGGGCACTGAAGCCAGGCTCCCTCTCTAGCTCCAGGGTTGATGGTATTGGCCCTCAGGTGAGAACAGCACTGGGGAGACGGGGTGTGGGTGCTGCCTGAGCAGCCCCTGCCAACTTTGAAGGGGGGAGCATGGGGTGAGTGGCTGTGGGTCCCCATCCCTTCCCTATGCCTGCCTGATATCTGCCCATTTACCCATCCACCCACCCACCCACCCACCTATCCACCCTCCCATCCACCCACCTACCTACCCACCCACTCACTAGCCCACCTA
>NC_060278.1:83490889-83491736 GCF_021613505.1 Equus quagga | reverse complement strand
CCTCCCATCCACCCACCTACCTACCCACCCACTCACTAGCCCACCTATCCATCCTCCCATCCACCCACCTACCCATCCATCCTCCCATTCACCCACCCATCTACCCATCTACTCACCCATCCATCCTCCCATCCACCCACCTACCTACTCACCCATCTATCCTCCCATGCACCCATCCAACAAGTGTTAACTGAGCACCTTCTATGTGCCAGGCCCTGTTGTAGGCACTAGAGAGGCAGCCATGAACAAGGCAGACAGAGAGCTAGCTCTCCTGGGAGATCACATTCTAGTAAGGCAGACAGACACTAAAGAAGCAGACACAAGAATGAGCGCCATCACGTCAGGAAGATGTAAGCGCTATGATGCAATGTGATGGAAAGGGCTTCTTGGTAGGGGAGGCTGGGGGAGGCCTCTCTGAGGAGGAGATGTCTGAGCTGGAACTCGGGTGAGGCAGGGAGCCCACAGGAGGGCTGTTGGGAAGGTTAAAGGAGTCGTAGTCACAAAGCATTTAGCTCCGTTCCCAGCACATGGTGAGCGCTCCGAATGTTTGCTGCTGCTGCTGCTGCTGCTGTTATTATTATTAATATTATTATTATTATCATCTGGGGGAAGAGCTTTCCTCTCTCCATCTCTCCAGAGCCAACCACCACCAGCTCGCAGATGCCGTGAGAGGTGTGGCCACAGCACGAGGGCTGCAGAGGACTGTCTGGCTGCTTCCCTGGGTCTGGGGTCTTGGTTTCTCTGGCCCCATTTCAACCTCACCCTCTGTCCCCAGCTGCCTACTATGATTCCCAGAGGCCCCCCGTATTTGCTATCTGCACTCTCAACCCAGACACAAGGCCTTCTG
>NC_060278.1:83442044-83490879 GCF_021613505.1 Equus quagga | reverse complement strand
CAGGTTCAAGGCCTGGCTCCGCCGCCTCCCAGCCGTGGGCCCTGGGTGGCCCCTCGCTCTTAAGCAGGACTTTAGATTCCTCTTTGCACACAGACCTACGTTTGAATTCCTGGTCCGTACTTCCCTAGCTGTGCAACCCTTGGGCAAGTGACTCAACCTGTCTGGCCTCAATTTCCTCATCTGTCAAACGAGAATGCAGTCACGTGTTGCTTAACGACGGGCATGCGTTCTGAGAAACGTGTCGTCGGGCAATCTTGTCGTGCGAACATCACAGAGTGCACTTACACAAACCTAGACGTGGAGCCCGCTACACACCTAGGCTCTACGGCACTAATCTTATGGGACCACCTTTGTATAAGTGGCCTATCATTGATTGAAATGTCATTATGCAGCACAGGACTGTAATAATCCCTACCTCATGGTGTCGCTGTGCAGATTACATGACTTAATGAACGTAGAGAGTTAGCACAGTGCCCAGCACACAGCCGGTGCACAGTCGGCATGAGCTACTTCACTCTGTGTGGTGATCTTGGTTGCTACCATGAGGGGGGACCAGTGGCATTCAGTGGACAGGGATCAGAGGCTGCGTGGGACTGTCCCCACAGAGGAGTCCCCATCCCATCCAGTTCTCTAGCGGCCGGCCCCACCCTCACGTGGCTGAGAAACCTGCTTGCTCAGAGCTGAACTCCGTCTTGTGTGTGAATGCCAAGCGCTTCTGAACACTGTCCCATTCGCTGAGCATTCTGGGGCTGCCAGGGTGCTGTCAAGCAAGAGATCAGGCAGTTTCCTTGGACTTTGTTCAGAGTTGGTCGCCACTTGGGAAACTGCATTTCTGATGTCAACGCGGCTACGCATGCAAGGCCTTGACCGCGTCTATCACTCCACTGCGACCCCACTTCACGAAGTTCTCTGGTGAGGGCCTGAGCACTGCCAGAAGCCTCTTTTCTATTACAGTGAGGGTGCTATACAGATTTAAGAAACAAGGGCCTGCGCAAGAGGGCTACGTTATCTGTGAACTCCATTTCAGAGCAGCAAAGAGGGCGTTCCAAGATCCTTGTTATGAAAAGGGAGCTGGTCAGTCTGAAAGGGTGGAGAACTCCTGATGTCAAGGACAAGCTCAGTCCTCCGAATGTATCTGGTACTGACCCCAGCAAAGAAGACCCTCCTTTGAAAGGACAGCGGGGAGGGCAAAGCTTACCCCACAGGAAGGGATGGCAAATGGTGGACTGGCAGGCAGCCTGACAGGTACTATTAGTGGAGGCAGCATCCTGAGGCCGCTCAGAGTCACCCAGGGGCCCTGCCTGCTGCAGCCCCGCGTGCCTAGCTGGTGCTCACCTCCTGGGCAGGGCCGCTGGATGGAGCATTTCCTTGACTCGGACAGCACCTGGCAGGCTGCCGCCTCTTCCTGCCCGGCCCGGCTGGCCTCTCGAACCCGGGTCTCCAGGCCCCAGGCCGAGCCGCAGGTCTTCCCGTGGTACGTGCAGGGGCTCCAGCTGCCCCAGGGGCCCAGCTCACACTCCTCTGTGGGGTGGAGAAGGAAAGAGACAGACAGACAGACGGGGTCAGCTGGCACTGAGTGTCCTTCCAAACCAAGGGCAGGGTCTGAGGTTCAGTTCCCTGAGGACACCACCTCCACATGCAAGGGACTCACAAGCTACTACAAGGGGCAGAGGGGAGACAGTTAGTTCAACAGCCATTTAGGAGGGCCTGGATGCGAGCTCTCCAGTAGTCCACCCTTATCCATGGTTTCGCTTTCCACGGTTTCAGTTGCCTGTGGTCAACTGCGGTCCAAAATATTAAATAGAAAGTTCCAAAAATAAACAGTTCATAACTTTTAAAGTGCATGCTGTTCTGAGCAGCACGATGAAATCTCGCACCGTCCCGCTCCATCCCACCTGGGACGTGAATCATCCCTTTATCCAGCGTGTCCTCGCTGTGTGTGCCAGCCGCCTGTGGGTCACTTAGCAGCTGACTCCGTTATCAGATCGACTGTGGCAGTGTCACAGTGTTTGTGTTCAAGTCACCTTTATTTTACTGAATAATGGCCCCAGGGCGCAAGAGTAGTGATGGTGGCAATTTGAATATGCCAAAGGGAAGCTGTAAAAAGCTTCCTTTAGGTGAAAAGGTAAACATTCTTGACTTAAAAAGGAAGAAAAAAAATCATATGCCCAGGTTGCTAAGCTCTATGGTAAGTTTTACTACTGTATGTTGTTATAATTGCTCTATTTTATTATTAGTTACTGTGGTTAGTCTCCCACTGTGCCTCATTTAGAAATTCATAGGTAAGTATGCACAGGAGGAAACATAGTCTATCTAGGGTTCCGTACTATCCGAAGTTTCAGGCATCCACTGGGGGTCTGGGAACATAGCCCCCACGAATAAAGGGGAACCACTGTGCTAAAGCGCGCACAGGCTGCCGGGGCCCAGAAGCCAGAGTGACCAACTGGCATCAAAGGGGAGGGCTTCCCCGAGGAGGCGACACAGGAGCTAAAGGGAGAGAGGAGTGCATCAGACTGAGATGGAAGGACGCACATCCCAGGCCAGCGCGCAGAGCCTGGGGCCCGGTGAACCGCGATTCGGGGACGGGCAGCTGGAGCGCGGGCGGGGTGGAGGTTCCAGACGGAGGGCCAGGAGGTGAGGCTGGAAGGCCGCACGAGGGTTTTGAACCTGATCATGTGCTTTTGATCAGCCAGAAGGAGGAAGCTACACGGTGCTGTTGTGAGGGAAGCCGAAGTCCTGGACATAAAACTCCTTAGTACGTAATAATTTTAAAATATATATAAGTATATATTTTCTTTCACATTTGATTCTTTTAAGAGTTCCTGAGAGGAAGCCAGAGAATGGGGCAGCTATTAATATCCCTTTTTGCAGATTGGGACACTGAGGCTTAGAGCACGTAGGGGGCCTGCTGGGGGAACATGGGAGGGGCTCTACAATGGAACACAGCACGTGTGAGATCCCGTGGGGCCCAGTAGCCAGGTCTCCAGCCCTTAGAATGGTGGTCCTTCTGCTGGATGCATTCATTTGACAAGTAAAGACTGAGCAGCTGCTGCGGGCGAGGTACCGAGGTGGGTGCTGAGATGCAGCAGGGACAACACAGAGCTGGGTCTGCCTCCTACAGTCCATCATCCAGAGAAGTCAGGCTGGAAGGGCAGAGTGCTCATGCAGTCATGGGGGCTCAGGTCCCAGCCTGAGGGACCTGGAAGGCTTCCTGGAGGAGGAGCCTCTTGACCTGAGTCTTGAAGTAGGTGCAGGGAGGTTAGCCAGACTCAGGGAGGGGCAGGAGGGAGCAGTGCTCCAGGAGGAATGAAATAACCCCAGCAAAGTCCCCAGGGTGACTCGGCCCTTGACACTAGCCTAGAACTCAGGAAGTTAGAGCATGGACTCAAATGGGGGAGGCAAAAATGATAGGGGTGGAGAGACCGGCAGCTGGGGACCGGATTGTCCACAGCCTGGGAGGGCTTCAGGGAGGACAATGGGAGTCACTGCAGGACCTTGAGCAGGGGAGACACCTGATCAGACTGTCACTTTGCAATAGTCACTCTTGCTGCTGGGATGAGAGCCAGCGTGTGCTGGAGGAAGTGAGGCCTGAGGCAGGTAGACAGGCGGGAGGCCATCCATAGTCCCAGCGATGGGCAGAGGGTGGGGAGAAAGGGATGTGGGGTGGGGTTGGGAGCTTTATTCTGCTTCATTTCCCCTGCCAAATTTCTGTCTGCCACGTGACACCCATATTTATTCTTGTGTGTCTCTTCTGTCTTCCCACTAAAATGTCCTGTCCATGAGGGCAGAGGTTTGTCTGTTCCGTTCACCAACGTGTCCCCAGCTCCTAGAAAAGTGCCTGGTGCACAGCAGACGCTCTAGTAAATCTCTCTTGAGTGAATGAATGAGGATATTGGATTGGATGTCAGGAGAGGGAGAAGAGGAGTCAACAGTGATGCCCATGTCTCCAGCATGGCCACCCATGGATTGTGGAGCTGGTCATTGACAGAAGCAGCCCAGAGGAAGCACCAGGCCGGGGATGGGGAGGGAGGGGAGGAGGCATCCAGAGGGCGGGGGGGGGGGGGGGGGGGGGGTGTGGGCCTCCTGCTGAGCGATGAGGCTGGGGACAGCGAGTCAGGAGCCATCAGCTCTTGGGATGACCACAAACATGAGCCTAGAGAGAATGTGTGGGCAGAGATAGACAATTCAGGTGAGAACACTGGGACCAGCCTCATGAAAGGACAGAGCACCAAAGAGGAGCTCACTCAGGAGTCTGAAAAGGAGCAGCAGGAAGACAGAGCAGTAATAACAACAACAGCTGACATGTAGTGAGCACCTGCTGTGTGCTAGCGACTGTGTCAAGTACTTTCAATTGTATTGACTCGTTTAGTCTCCATAACAACCCCTGCCCCCACGCATAATGAGGTGGGTTCTATGTTCTGTTGTAATCTTTTTTAACATTTGGAGAAACTGAGAGACAGAGAGCTTAAGGGACTTGCTCAGGGTCACTAATGGGTACGTTTTAGAGCTAGGAACTGAACCCAGTTCTGCCTTATTCTAAAGTCAGTGCTCTTCTTCCGTCGTCTGCTGCCTCCCTTGGTAATAATAATGATGCCAATGTCGGGAGTAATAGTAATCATCATAACAGTGCTTCTGATGGTTCCAGGGTATTGAAGGATTCCTCTGTGTACCTGACATGACCACGTGACATTCTACCATTGTTGCTTCCAGGTCTCCTGACACCCCCCGCCAGGCCCCTGCTCCAGGGCGAGGAGGCCCCCACTCACCCTGGCACTCCCGGGTGCTCTGCTGGGCCGTGGTGCCCGGCGGGCAGGTGGGCAGACACTTCCCCTTGTACAGGTAGAACCGCCTTTTGCACTGGATGCAGAAGTCCTGGCTGAAGCAGCTCTCACACGTGGCCCCGCATTCTGTAACAGAGCCAGGGCCACGCCCGGTTAGGGGGGCTGCCCGGTAGGGCCTCTGAGCAGCCCCAAGCTCTGCAACACTGGGGTCGGGACTCAGTGTCTCCTTGGAAGCCCAGGCTTGTCCGAGGTCAACCTGGGCTGCATTCAAGGGGAACTCCCTTTCTCAATGGAACTGAGGCTCAGTGGGGCAGGTGACACATCTAAGGTAACATGGACATATGTGAATTTAACGTATTTGAATTTAAAGGTCAGGATTCCCTTTCTCATTTGAGCTGAGGCTCAGAGAGGGCGAGTGACTTGCCTGAAGTCATACAGCAGGTCTGGGCTGGGAGTGAGGACTCTGTGCTCCATTTCCATTAAGGCTCAGGAGATGATCATGATTTGTCCCAGGTCACAGGGAAAATTAGAGTTAGGACTCCTTTTCCCATTTGAGCTAAGCCCAGAGAGGGTGAGTACCATGCCCAAGGCCACACAGCAAACTAAGGTAGAGGTGAAGGTCCCCTGCCCCATTAGTGCTGAGACCAGAGAGGGCATTGACCTGCCTAGACTTTCAGAGCCAGCCTGAAACCAAGCAAGTATCTCAGAGTCTGGGCTCAGGCACACGCCTGCTTCCCCTGTGGCTGTGCTGGGGTGAGAGGTGGGATGTGGGCCAGAGGGGCCCAGGAGAGCAACGCGAGCACAGGACAAGGGGGAGGCACGTACTTTTGCACCTGTTGACCTCCTGGCCGCGGATGCCGAAGTAGCCGGGGGGACAGTCGTGCACACACTTGCCGTACTGACGGATGCCCTCCCGGCGGATGAACAGAAACAGCCTCTGCTGGCAGGTGGAGCAGCCGTTCTCCTCTGAGCAGATGACACAGCCTGTGCAGTTGCCCCCCTGACCAGCTCCCACTGCCAGCCAGACGGGGGCGGGGGGAGGAGAGGGAGAGAGAGATGGTCAAACAGTATGTCAGCAGCTCAGACCATCTCACTGGGATATTAACTGAGCACGTAGCCAACCATACAAAAGATTACATTTCCCAGTTTCCCTTGCAACTAGATATGGTCATGTGACCAAAATCTGGTCAATAGGGTATAAGATAGAGCAGTGTGTGCAACTTCTGGAAAGCTGCCTTGCAGGGCAGGGGCATGCCCTTTGTCATCCTCTCACCCTTCCTGTTGGGTGGAATGTGAACATGATGCCTGGAGCACCAGCAGCTATTTTGGATTTTGAGGTAGCAACTATGTGTTGAGGATGGTGGAGAAATAAGATTTAAAAAGCCTGGGTTCCTGAGGAAGGTGGAACTGCTGTAACAGCCCTGGACTCCCTGTGTGGACTGTTACATGAGAGAGAAATCAACGTCTATCTCATTGAAACCACTGTTATTTGGAGTTCTCTGTCACTAATCTTTACTTAAAAAAGTGTATTTTTGAGTGTGTGTATAGTGCATACGCATGTGGGGGTTGAGGGAGACCCTCGCCCTCCTGCTGGGTTTCTGAACAATACTCCGTTCCCTGCTGTCGCCATCATCAAGGGCTCCCAACACCATCATGTACAGCATGTTGAGGGAAGGCACTTTTTGTTGCCCCAGAATTGGCAACCAGGACCGAAAGCTGGGCAGAAAGAGGTGGAAAATACCCTAGACTCTAAAGAGAGCCTCTACATAGCTCATAGGAAGTCTCTGATTAAGCTGACCACTTGGAAAGAGGGACCCGTGGGAGCCGGGAGTTGTCAGCCTGGGGAAGCCGTGAAGGAGGAGGGTTGCTGTGGCCTCCCTCTGTTCTTAAACCCTCAAACCAAGTGAGGTGTGATGCAGGGGAACCCCTAACAGAGACAGGGGGTGCCTGCAAGAACGGGTGACCAGCATCTCACACCCCGCTTGGACACGGGCTTGTGTGGCTGCCCCACAGATCTGCCTGTTCCCTCTGAGCAAAGAACAGAGCCCAGGGGCGGGAAGGGCAGAGCTGAGAGGGGAGGCAGCGGTCGGAGAACCTGCACATCCTTCACGGCAGGCCTGGGGGGCTCCCGGTGGCAAGACCCCTGGAAGAAGCAGGCTTAAGTGCTGTTGCTGCTGCCTCGCCTAAAAGCCTGGCTGCTGGCATGTGCCCCCGCAGCAGAGTAGACCACCGGGGGGAGGAGCTGGGGAGAGTCAGAAAGTGACAAAGTGTCCTTAAGGGACAGAAAAGGACCAAGCGGCCTTGTAGAGGCAGTGCTTGGGGAAATGGGAAACTGTTTCATGTTTAGACCCCATCAAGGTCAGACTGGTTAATAAATCGGTTACACACTGGGGCTCACTTGACCTCATGGCCACCCAGCAGGGGATGTTCTTGGCTCTCCGGCTGCCAGCCCCTCCCCCATTCTTATTGGTGCCCCAGCTTCCTTTTCAGAGGAACGGCTCATTGCAGGAGGCCCTGTTGAAGGGCAAATCCCGGTGCCCGCTCCCTGGAACAGAAACCAAGGAGGAACCACCCTTCTTCATTTCGACAGTTGGTGAGCGTTGACGGAAACCTGGCCAATCAGACAGACACTCCAGTCACCCTGAGTCCTGGGAGTGGGACACAAAGAGCGAGGGGACACGTGGGGACAAGGTTCATGGTGGAGGCAGAGCTGACTCTGCCCCATCCAGCCTGGGTCCTTTCTGTCTCCCCTCCCTCCCTCCCGCTCTGGGATGGGTACTGCCGTTTCCCCAAGCCGGATCTCCTGCCACCTGGATTCTGTGAGCCCCTACATCCTGCTGATAACTCCCACTGCTGTTGCTTACACCCGAGAACCCGACTGGTCCAGCGGCTCATATGGAGGTACAGAGTAACTAATTTTTACCCTGGGATCCTGCCCCCAGGCAGCAATCAAGGGTGGCAAGGCCTCATCGCCCCTGGGAAGAGAAACTGGCACAGGAGAGCAGAGTAAAGATTTGTGTGTTTCCAAAGCAGTAGCCCTGGCAGGGACCTGAGGGCAGAGAGAAAGTGTGAAATCATAAGAGGGATTCCCAGGGCCAGAGAGAGAGCATCAACTGAGAAGTGAACAGAGCCCCGGCTTCCCAAACGACTGGCGAAAAATTTAAATTCTAATGATATCAAGGGCTGGCAAGGATGAGAGAAAAGTTTCACTTCCAATGGGAGTGTAAACTTTGGAGAAAAATCTAGCAGCATCTAGCAAATTTGAGGATGTGCATTTTCTATTTGTGGCGATTTGGCTTCTGGTATAAACCCTTGAGCAGCAGTGCTCAAACTCTAGCAAGAATCAGCATCTCCTAGGAGACTCATTACAATGCAGGTCGCTGGGCTCCACCTGAGAGTCTGATTCACTGATCCCGGGTGGGGCCTGAGAATTTGCATTTCTGACAGGTTTCCAGGTGGTGCTGATGCTGCCGCTCCAGGACCACACTCTCAGAACCACTGGCTTAGAGAAACTCTTGTGTATGTGCATAAAGAGACAGGTATGAAGATGTTTATTGCAGCATTATTTAATAGCAAACAATTGACAAAACCTAACTGTCTATCAAAAGTATAAACACACAGTAGTCTAGTCACACACCACAGCCATATTCCGCTTATAGGACCCAGCCGAGCCAAATGGCTGAGGGAACGTTACAGTCGCCATCGTGGATACATTTCAAAGACAACGCTGACAGCAAAAGGCAAACTGCACAATGAATCATATGGTAAGAAGCCATTTATATCAAGTCTGTAAAACAATATTCTGTAATATTTATGATACATAAATTTGTATGAAGAGTAAAAGACATAAAAGGGACTGATAAACACTGAATTCAGGATGGTGGCACCTCTGAGGTGAGAAGTGGAGAAAGGGATTCAGGAAGAAGTCTGAGGACTTCACTTGTATCTGTGATATTTAATTTCTTAAAGTCTGAAGCAAATAACGGAAACGGCAAGATTTGATAAAGGTGGCTGGCAGGTACACAAATGTTCATTGTATTATCTTTTTATTCTTGCCTGTAGGCTTAAAATATTTCGCAGTAAAAATACTTTTAAAGAAATAGTTGAGCCTCTATTGTGTCCTGGGGGGAGAGCGAGAGGGAGGGGACCTCATTTTTTCCATGCCTTCTGCCCGCAACGCCCAGCCTCAAGCCGAGGTCTTGGGTAGGAGAAGTTGACAGAAATTCTGAGAGCAGTGGAGACCTGCGCCCCTGAGCACTATGCTAGTCATCCCCCGTGTCCATTCTCCACCTCCTCCTCCTCCAATTAGTAATGGAACCCTAATTTTTAGCGGAATTCTGGTCCGAAAGTAAAGACTACATTTCCCAGGCTCCTTTGCAACTGAATGTGGTCATGTGTATAAGTTCTGGCCAATGGGCTTTAAGTGGGTGGGTCCTGTGCTACCCCCAAGGAAGCGCCTCTTCCTCCCGCCTGCGGGAGTGCGGGCTGGACAGCTGGAGCCGTGGCAGGTCAGATGGCGGGGGGAACTGGCACAGACACCGTGGCGCGGCCGTGCTAACCCAGGACTGTCTTCCTAGACGGTTTTATAGGAGCGGGAGGAAAGTGTGCCCCGTGTTTAGGCCACCAGGCCGTTCTGACAGATACCGAGGACTACACGATAATGACCGATGGTGTCGGGTCTTCGGCCGCGCAGGTGAGGTCAGTGGAGACCCGCGTGCCCGCGTCAGCGCCTCGGCACTATTAAGCCCACTGGACCTGAGATGCGACCCCCAAAAAAGGGCAAGGGGAGCCTCCTGTGGCTCGAAGTGACCTCTGCCACCTGGCAGAGTAGGAGTTCAAATTAGAAATGATGCTCAGTTACAGAAAAACAAAGTGGTGCAGACTGAGACTCACACCCCAACGTGGGTGTCGTTGCCCGTTTTGCAGCTGAGAAACAGAGGCCCCAAGAGGTGAGATGACATACCCAGGGTCCTGCGGAATCAGTGGGGGCAGGCACCCACGTCAGCTGGCCCCACACTGCCCTCTTGGAGCATTTGTTCAGGATCTTCTCCGTGTCAGGCAGAACTGGGGCCACCGGGGTGAGCCACACACGGTCCCTGCGTTACCGCACCTCACAGCCTGGTGGCAGGGCCAAAGCCCGCAGAAGTGACTGACAGCAACACAAACGGGCACAAAGCAAAACTCTTACTGACCACTGTCTCTCGGAAGAGCCTGACCCCTGCAGTTTCATTGGGGACCCAGAGGCCAGAAGGGGTGGAGCCTGGCCCCAAATCAGGCAGCCAAACAGCAGAGAAGCCCCAATTAGAGCTACAGCACTATTTGTAGAGTGATATTTCCCCGTGCTGAAGACAAAGGAACCCGACGAGGACCTTCCTCTGACCTCGGCAGGTGGTGTGTGTCTGTGTGTGTGTGCACAGAAGCGCGCGCACAAGAGTGGAATGTCAACTAGCATCTTTCAACCCCAGGTCTCCGCAGAGAGGCGACTCTGCCTCCTGCATCCTTGGTGCTGACAGTTGCTAGCGCGCCCTCTAGTGCCTCTATGTTGTAATTGCACTTCTTACTTTGAATCCTGATGGTCTCACTCTGGCTCTTCATCACAACATCTCTATAACTCGTTAGAAAGAGCAACGCGATTTCCACCCCCTCCCCAAGCTCACGAGTGTACCACGAGGTCCTGAATGCTAATTTTATGAATAATAAATGATGACAACTAGAGTTTGTACAATCCTGCTTTGCAAAGATCCAAACTTAATGATTCTTAAACTTGGCTGTGCATCAGAATCCCCAGGCAAGCTTGTAAAGTGTCTGGTTTGGGCCCAGGAATGTGCATTTTAACAAGTCCAGCATCAGTGTAATAGGCATATTGGAAGTGTCTCCCCTGCTCACAATTTCCTTTCCCTGAGAACCAGACTCAGCAAAGCATGCTTGTCCTCCATGACCCTGTCCCCCGGCCAACGGGGGACAGACTGCACCAGGGGCCGACAGCTCATCCAGGCTGAGCCAATTAGACCGTCTGTCTTGAGAATTTTGACTCCAGGCCGACAGAGAATGGTCTGGGCTGGCCTCTTGACCTAAGGACATTTGCAGGCGGGCAGGGTGGTCTGTTCTGGTGCACATGTGTGAGAAGCGAGTGGGAACTGGCATCCATGGTCCCCCTCTTTGCCAACAGAGGCCCCTCTGCGCTCTCTGACTTTGAGGTTCATGTGGGGCCACCTCCACCCAGAGGCACTCAGCCTGGGCCTGGCCAATCAGCACCAGGGCCCCTTGACTGCGGGGGCTGGGTCAGACACAGGCACGTGTCTCAACAAGAGCAAGTCTTAGGATTTTTGGTGGGGTGGTCAATGGGGGTGTGTGTGTGTGTTTTCTTTTGTGCTTTATTTGGATTTGGAAAGATGTAGACCAGAGCTGCTGGGCACCACATGAGGGAAGAGCGTCCCTAGAATGCAGGCCACACTGGCAGCAGAGCCCAGAGATTGTGTGAGCACCTGGATCCACCCCTGGGGGTGTCCATAAATTCTCTTCTTTTCTCACACCACTTTGTGTTAGGTTTTCCGTCACTTGCAACTGAAGACTCCTGACTAATACAGGAGCAGAGAGAGAAGAAGAAACGGTCAGACGCAGACAGAACAGCAACCAGAAACCCCGTGGGCCCCAAAGGACAGAGGTTCTGACCATCTTCTAATCCAGTCCCCCCAAGGCTTGGCTCACCTCACAGCTCCAAAGAAAGTCACTTTTTCACTTCAGCTGGCTCTCCTCCTGTCAGCTTACAATCTAAATGACGTAGCTCACTAGATGGGACACAGATCATGGTGGGGCTCTGCTTCAGCAAGGACGAGGGCCCTGAAGCACCACCCACCCAGCCTGGCCAACGTGGCACCCAAAGGGGCTCTGGGATTCTAGGGAGCACACTGAAAACCCCTGGGTCCTTTTACACCTCAACTGGGTCCTGGCCTTCCTCGCTGCCCCCTCCCAGCTCAGATTCTAAATGAAAGCGTTTGAGCTCTAATTGCACCCTCCTCGAGTTTCCTGGGGGCATCAGAGGGGATGGCACCTCATGTGATTCCCCTTAGCAACTGTCTCCCATAATCGAGACCACTCTCGCTAGTCAAAATACCAGTCAGCCCAAAATGTATGGCTTTGTGTTGCTCCAGCAGCTGGGGGGAGGGGGCCTTGGAATGACATCACTTCATTTTTCCCCAAGCGCCCAGGGGATGAGCTGAGAGCTAGATGTCCATTTTATGGAGAATGACAGTGGAATTTATCACATCAGGCTTGGCAGTTTACAAAGGGATGCAGGCTTAAAACAATTCTGAACGCTTGCCTTAGCCCAGGGTTAAGTGATCCATCCATCCATCCATCCATTCATCCATCCATTCCTCCATCCATTGAACAGATAGTTACTGAGCCCCTACCCTGTGTCTGATCCAGCACCAGGGGCTTGATGGTTATGAGCTTTTAGGGGGCTGGCTGTGTGATCATGGGCAAAGCACTTGAATTCTCTGAGCCCCAGTCATTCTGGCTGGAAAAGGGGTAATAATGCTTATCCTGCAGGGTTGTTGTGTTTAAAGGAGATGGTACATGGTGATCTCTTAGCTTAGAGCCCAAAACACAGCAGATTCCCGAAAAACTGGAGCTGTTGTTATTATATGAAGCAGATGACATGTTTTCTGCTGTCAAAAATCTAAGGACATGTGTTATGGACAGGTACCCAGGTTCAAATCCTGCCCCCACCACTCACTGAGTGAGCTTGGACAAGCACCCTCATCTCTATGGGCCTCAGTTTCCCCATCTGAAAAATTGGGGGAGCAATTCTTACCTCTGTGGGCCTTGTTATGAGGACTGTGCAGACAAACCAGCAAGTGCCTGGCACATAGTAGGTGCTTCTCCATACACATTCCTTCCTTTCCTGTTCCCTCACCGTCACGAGACACGGTGGCATTGTCAACCCACATTTGGACCCCCCTCCCCTTTCACAGGGGAACACACAGAGGCCAGAGGTGCTAGTGGCCAGCAGGGCCCAGGAGATGGTCTTTCTCCCTCTGGAAGGTGACGAGCTCAGGGCAGAGACGAGGGGACAGCTTGGGTCTCTGGTGAAGGGCAGGTTTATTCTTTCTGCTGGGGTCAGGAAATGACCTGTGCTCAGGGTGACCCCCATCCTGAGAACAGCCCTGAGCCCCTTGTTGTGGCAGGAGTCCATGGCTCAGCGTATGCCCGTGGGCTCTCTCTTTTCTCCATCTGGGGATGTGGAGCGGATGTAGGGTCCTCTCTGCAATATCACGCCGCCTACCACCTTCGCTCTGCAGAGCTTTCCTCGAGGGGGCCAGAGGCACAGGGTGATGACATCTAGGACCCTGAACGTTACACGTCCTCCCAGACAGGTCCCCTCCTCGGCAGCCCACAGCAAGTCTGCCACTGAAACATCCTCAACACCTGACTCAAGAACGTCAGCCCCACACTTAAAGAAAACTAATTTGGATAGATTGCCAACATTTAAAAAGTCAGATTTCACATAAAAAGCTGGAAATTAGGTTTCTCTGGAAAAAGCCACGCTCTCTGCTAACACCGGGTCTGCAATCTTGCAAGGCAATAATTGGTTGGATACAGAGATGGGGCGCAGGCTCTCCAGTTTGCTGCAGTCCCCACCACTCCTTAATATTATCCCTGACACTGAGGACAAAGGTCGGCTGTCCTGTACCATCCTTGAGCTGCTGCTTCTCTAACCCCCCTTCACTCACTCACATTAGAAGACAACGTAAAGCGGGGGTTCTCAAACGCGGACATGTGGTAGCATCACCAGGAGCGCTTGTTAAAGCACAGATGGCTGGGGCCCACCCCAGAGTGGCTGATTCAGTAGGTCTGGGCGGGGCCTGAGAATCTGCATTGCTAACGGGTTCCCAGGGGTTGGGGATGCTGCTGGTCCTGGGACCACACTTTAAGAGTGGAGTCGGGTTAAGAACCAGACTGCTGGGGTTCAAACCCCGCTCCGCCCCTTACCCTTGCCCATGTGACCTTGAACCAGTACCTTAACCTCTCTGTGCTTCAGTTTTTCCATCTATCAAACAGGAATCATAGAGGCTAACCTCACGGAAGCTCGAGGCCCTGAGCAGGGTCTCAGTAATGTGACTGTCACCATCTGCCATGCCTCCCTGGGCACTTGTGATTTTGGCCTTGCTTTGGCAATTAGTGCAGAACTTTTTATTTTGATGTCAACATTTTTGGGGTAGAGTTTCTTCATAATTGGGGTGTGCCCAGGGAAGTGTGTCTTGCATGAGAACGTCGTGTGTCACGGTGGACTAAGGATTTAACACAGCTGTCCTGAAGGACTCCCCGGAGGTGAGAAGGATGGGGAAGGAGAGAAAGAGACCACTGTCCCCTGCTCTAAGGCAGTGCCACCTGAGGTGGGCCAGGCTCTGCCTCGGCCCCTGCTCTGTCCTTGGGAAGGATCCAGAACCATGTAGGAGGGCCGCGTGCAGAGAGCACTTGGCAGTGCCCCCTCGGATCCCTGGCTGGCCGTGGGGAACGCATGTCACCGATGAACAAGGGAAATAAATGACTCTTGGGCTCCCGCCTGCCCGCTGAGGCCACCACATACGGGAGGCAGCCACTGCCACTGGAGGCTGGCTCAGAGGAGCCCAGGGCACATTCCTGCCTGGGGGGCAGATGGCACCATCCCCAGCAAGGCGGGGGCGCCCTGGAGATGACTCCTGGCTTGGAGACTCCCCAGGGGTGCGGGGCTAGAGGTCTCCATCCCACTGGACCCTTCTCAGTACCCCGGGGGGACCTAGAGGGCTTCACGTGCAGCGGAACATTGAGGTGATCTTCGCTTTCAGGCCTCATGAACTAGCACTCCCTGGCTGGGGGATCTTAGGCAAGTGGCTTCACTACTCTGAATCTCAGTCTCCTCTTCTGCAAAATGGGGACAATGTTTGTAACCACCTCCCAGGCACTTGTGAGGATGACGTGAGCTCATCCATTGAAAGTGCTTCGCACAGCTCACAGCAGATGAACGGGCACATTTTATTACCTGATTCACGGGAGGTGCATGGGAGTCCCCCCGAGGTGCTCCCTTGAGGGCTTGGACCCAGTTTGACTTGTTCTCCTTCAAATTTCTGTCGCCTTGCACATTGTGGGTGCCCACTAACTATTTCTTAAATGAGTGAATGGCTGATGGATTGATAAACGTTCTCAGAACTGTTCCCAGGGAACCTGCAGCCTAGCGGGAGGACCGGGCTCAGACGTTGCAATGAAAGCTGATGATGTCCGCCCAGCGGGGCTCAGAGCCGAGTGAAGGCCCAGGCAGGCGGGCGCTGGGCTCAGAGACGGGAGTTATCAGATGCCGGGGCAGAGCTGGACTAGTTTGTGTGGGAGGAGGAAAGCTCTGTAAGAGATGTGAGGGCAAGGCCCTGGGTGAGTGAGCGGTGGGGAGGGAGCTTGTGCAAGGAGCACAAAGCAAATCTCCGCGAAGGCACCCACGCAGCACCCCCGAGGGGTTCATGGATGAGACCCTCCAAATGCAGTAACAGTCTGCATCCCACATGGACACTGTTCAGCCTGTGCCCTCCAAGCCTGCCTCTCCTGTCGCCTCAGTCCACAGCTGTTCCTCTCATGGCAAAACCCTTGCAGTCACCCTGCCTCTTCCTTTCCCTCATTCCCACCTGCAATTGCTTAGAAACCGATCAGTTCCACCTCTGAAATACATCCGGGATCCAACCACTTCACTCTGATGCTGTCACCTGCCCCCTCTAGCCCGCCCCCTCCCATCTACGGCCACCAGCACCCTGCAAAGACCTAGAGGCCCCACGTCCCCCGGCCCTGCTCCTGCACTCACACGTTCTGCTGGCTCCCTCCCTATCGCCCTGCTCCAGCCACAATGTCCTGGCCTAGCTGTGCCTCAGACATGCCGAGACCACTGCCACCTCAGGGCCTTTGCACTTGCTCTGCCCTCTGCTGGGAATGCACCCCCCCTCCATTCCTCCACAAGGCTCACCCCCTCAGACCTCTGCTGGAATGTCCCCTCCCTTGTGAGACCCTCTAACCACCCGACCTGAAGTAGCACCCACTCCCCTGCCCCTCTCACCCCGCTTTGTTCCTCTTCATTTGTCCCCACCTGCTATGTGATATATTTGCTTGTTTGAGGTTTTGGTGTCTCTTTCCCACCATGGAGAGGTGAGCTCCAGAAGGGTGGGAACACACCCCAGCACCCCGCACACACTGCTCAGCACCTGGCTTTGCTCCCTGAAATGATCCTGGTGAGTGTCGCACGTCGCTGCCTCATTCTTTTTATAGCTGCTTACCATTCCATGTAGAGATGCCACCAAATTCATTTAGGTGCGTCATCACACCCGTTTCAGAGAGGGGGGCGCTGAGGTCCAGGCAGGGGTGCTGCTTGCCCCAGGCCGCCGAGTCAGAGGTGCAGGGGACAGGCAGACCCAGGCCGTGGGACTGCAGAACCCAAAGGCTTCATCCCGAGGCCACACTGCCTCCCAGCTGCCAGCACATCCTAGCCTCCCCTAACCCTCCACCCAGAATACCCGGCCTTGCTATGTTCCCAGCGCTGCGCCAAGGCCCTGCCTCCTTCAATGTCCATTTGGCCCTGACTGAGACAGGAAATTGACCAAACAGTGGCAGTACAGGTTGACCCAGGACTGACCCACCCCTCTCTCTCTCTCTCTCGTCCCATCTCCCCTCTCCCCCAGCAGACATGCAGTGGATCAGCACGCGCGTTCAGTCCCGGATGAAATGCCCGTGTCCCTGTCCTTCAGGTCCCTCCAGACTCCGCATGAGTGATGCTCTTCCACCCGGCATGGGCTTGGGGAGGTGGGGCCTGGAGGCAGGTGCGGGAGCCAGGGTTCACACCCACACCTGTTGTTTCCCAGCCAGTGGTGACCCTCGGCTTTCAATCCACAGCAGAATCATCAGGCTGCTCACAACCGGTAGAGGGGCTGCCACCTCTCATATACATTGCTGGCTTCACGCTGACAGCGGGGAGCCCAGTGTCACGTGCAGGAACTCGTGTGATCCCCAAAACGCGCCCTGCCAGGGCTCCTAAACTGTAATGTGCGCACAAAGTGCCCTGGGATCTTGGGTTCGAACATAGATTTTGATCCTAAAAGTCTGATGCCTCAGCCTGAGTTTCTGCCTGTCTCCGAAGCTCCCTGGGGGACGCTGGTGGCACTGGCCCCAGACCTCAATTAAGAAGCACGGAGAGGGGCTGGCCCCATGGTCCAGTGGTTGAGTTCGCGCACTCTGCTTAGGTGGCCTAGAGTTTCGCCGGTTCGAGTCCTGGGTGTGGACATGGCACCGCTCGTCAGACCATGCTGAGGCAGCATTCCATATGCCACAACTAGAAGGACCCACAACTAAAAATACACAACTATGTACCAGGGGACTTTGGGAGAAAAAGCATAAAAAAAAAAGATTGGCAACAGTTGTTAGCTCAGGTGCCAATCTTTAAAAAAAAAAAGCTAGGAGGTGGTGCTGTCGTCACTGCTCATTTTACAGGTGAGGGAACTAAGGCTCTAAGGCCAATGAATGTAAGTGGCAGAGAGTGATAGGGTCCCCAAACTCATGATGCCTAGTGACGGATGAGAGGTGGGGGTGACATTAGGAAGGGGCAATGTGATTCCTCTTACCACTCATAGGAGGGGTATTTTCCCAAGTGGCCCAAGCTGGGGACAGTCCCTGCCAAGCTCAGCATGGCAGGAAGGGGAGGGGCTGGGTTCATGTGTGCCTGAGCATGTGTGTGCCTCTGGGACAGTGGGGGGCGGGGGGGTGACAGTCTGGCGGCTGACAGATGAGACCCACATCAAAAGGATCCTAGTGCCTGGAGGGTGAAGCATGGGGAAGGCCTTGCCCTGTGCTGCCCCTGCCTGGCCTCCTGCTAGGCGGGCAGGGGGACACAGTCCAGTGCAGGCTGCTTGTGCCCAGCATCCCTCCCCAGCCATCCCAAATCTCTGCCTTCTCCATTCCCTAACCACCCACCCAGACCCACCAGATGCGTCCTGCCCTCCAATAGCTCCTCATTAAGAGCAGACACATTTGTGTTCCCGGTGGGAGCCCTGGGGATGCTGAGCAGCCCAGCGCGGCCACCAGTGACCTTCAGAAAATCATAGTTTTTTAAAGAAAGGATTGTTACTGGATTCCTCATCATTTGGCAGGCTGCCCCGCCGGAGGAGCAGCCGGCCGAGACCGGGACGAGGGGAGGCAGTCAAACCCTCCCGCCGGCTTCTCCGGGATCCTGCTCCCCAGAGCTCGGCACCCTGTCATCCATGAACACAGAACTGTCACCAAGCTGCCCCGAGTGTGAAGCCGTCACGAAATCAATGGGCCTGTGGAATTGTCACAAGGCTGTCTTGTGTGTGGAAGTTTCATAAAGTTGTCAAGAATGTGAAATGGTGTAAGAAATCGTCTTCAATCGTCCCATATGGAAAACGGCCAGGAAATCGTCAGGTCTCTGTGGCTGCCACTCTTTTGAGAACACATCCAGAGGACGGTTCCTTTTCTTTTCTGGTTATAGGGACAGGTTTGCTGTGTGTGTGGCCTTGAACGAGCTGCTGAAATACTCTGTGCCTCAGTTTCCTCTTCTGTACCTACCTCAGAGGGCTATTTTGAGGATCAAATGCATTATGCTCAAAACAGTGCCTGGCACACAGTAGGTCCTCAGGAGTTCTCACCACCGCCCTCCCATACACACAACTAGAATGGAATCTCCTGAGGCAGGGCTGATTCTGGCTTGCTCATGGCTATGGCCCCATTACCTGGCAGAGTAAGTGCCTGGTGCACAGTAGCTGCTCAATGAGCACTTGTGGGCTGGGGAGTGGACTCAGGTTCTGGCTCCTTCCAGTTCCAGCACTGTCCCACAGTGGGGAGGTCTGGCTGTGTGACCTTAGGCAGGTCTCTTGCACAGAGAAGGGAAGTAAGTTGTCCAGGACCACACAGCTGGTAAGTGGCAAGTTGGGATTTAAAGCTAGGCAGTCTTAGTAACTAGGAGTTATTAAGTATTGGGGAGAATGTAACCTAGCCCATGTCCACTGGGGCGAGGGGAGAAGGAACGAGAGATGCAGCAGGGGCCGTCAGGCCTGGGGGAGCCTGCACTGCCACTTGGCACTTCTCTGCCCTGGTCAAGGGGACACTGAAGGAGGCACTCAAGCTTGGTCCAAGCTGCAGATTCCCAACCCAAAGGGGCAAGAGGCTGGGGGCCCATGGGGTAGTGAGGGAGCTGGGATGATCAGATGGAGCCCACGCTCCTCCGCAGTAAATCACGCCTGCGCCATAGTCAGGGCACCTGCCACACCTGGAGGGAGGGCGTGGAGGGAGGAGGGGGACGTTCAGCCCCACCCCCCTTCCCGCGGCTCACTGGTGACAGGCCCACGTTTTCCCAGCGCTGGGAGTCATGAGGCCACAGCAGCATCAGAGAAGTAAGAGACTGCTGTCCCTGTCCCCATCCCTTCTTCTGCTCCCAACACACAGGGGAAGGAGGGAGAGAGTACGACACATCTCCCCACACGGCAGATCAGTGGAGTCAGGAGCCACGTCGGCAACGTGGAGGGAGAGAGCTCGAATTAGCCCTATGTTTTCACAATGATTTATTAATTGTAAAGAGCACTGGGCTGGTCTCTTGGATACCAGAAAGCTCAGAGATCTGCCCAAAGTTACTAAGGATCGGGTTTCAGAGCTATAACAGAGAAATAGAAGGAAAAAACCACCTGTCATGTTTGTAACCCTCTGCTGCACATGTTCAGTCTGATCACTAAGACAGTTACACACAAAGCTGGCCAAGGACCGCCATCCTTAATATACTAAGAGCTCCTAAGGAATCAATAAGAAAACCAGGAAGAACCCGAGGCGGGAAAATGGGCAAAGACATTACAGGTAATTCAAAGAAGAAAGACAAATGGCCCTGTAACCACAGGAAGAGCTGTTCCACCTCACCAATAATTCTCAAAATGAAGATTAAAACAGGAATGAAATATTCCTTGTGACTAGACAGGCAAACTGTGAAAGACTGACACCCAGAGTTCCACTTTTGAGAAGGGAATTTGGGCAGTGTCTATTGAAATTTAGACTCTGTAGCATGGGGGTAGTGACGTCATTTTAGAGATGATGCCCTGAGGCTCAGAGAGGGGCAGGCACTTGTTCAGAGCCACACAGGGGGTCACTGGAGGGCATGGCTGGAACCCCGGGCTCTGGATGGGTGCCTCTGGCTCTTCATCTCTGGCCAGCTGGTCCTCTCCACCTGGCCATGTGCACAGCCTGGGCTCTGGCCCCTGAACGGAGAGGCCAGGGCTGTTCTACCCATCGCTGCACCTGCTCTGGGCTCAGGACGGCTGGGGCCTTGCTGTTCCAAATGACTCGTGTCCTGTCATTGCCCCTTGCCCACCACAACCAAGGCTTCCCCTCAGTCCTGCTCACCTGGGGTGGAGTGTAGTGGTGGGAACGCAAGGTTAGGGTCAGACAAACCTGCTCTCCATCCCAGATCCACACTTGACTCCCTGGACAGTCCTTTATCCTCAGTTTGCTCACATGTCAGACAGAGACAATCACCCACTCCCTGGAGAGCCTGTTCCTTCCACGGAGACTTATGGAGGGCCTACTATGTGCCAGACCCCGCTCTCGCACTGTGGACACTTCGGCGAATAAGACAGTCCTCCCCCTCAGAAAGTCTGCATCCCGAAGGAGAGAGAGATTGCTTGACATAGAGGCAGGGAATGAATGAAAGCGAACAGTGAGGGGAGGAGGGCCTGGGCCGCCAAGAAAGGCCCGGCTGAGACGTGCAAGCAGGGACCAACGTCCAGAGGCCGGAAGGAGCTTGATGCGTAGGAGGCCAGTGAGGCCAGAGTGCAGCGACCAAAGGACAGCGGTTGGCGTTGAGGTCAGAAGGATGGACGGGACCAGACCCGCGTGTGCAGGCTCAAAAGGAGTCTGAATGGTGCTGGATTTTCCTGGAAACAAGACAGGGACAGGCCGAGGAGTGTCCCCACTTGGAAGCTCCCTCTGGTGGTGAGGGAAATGGACGGTAGACGGTGGGAGCGGGAGCCGGGAGCCCAGGTCAAGGCCTGTGCTCATCCAGGTGGTCTGGATGAGGCTGGTGGCTGTGAGGAGCAGGGAGGGAGGATGGACAAGCTTTGCACATGGGTTATTCTGAGAATTAAAAGGTAAACAGCTTAGTCTGCAGTGTAGCATGTGGTTGGTGCTTAGCAGATCTGTTCCTGCCCTCAGCTCTAAAGAGAGCTAACTGGAGAATCCATGACTGTGTCTGCCCCACAGCCTCCCTCGTAAATGCCCCAATGGCTTTTACTTCTCCCGTCATCAGTTCAGGTCCTGCGCCCTTGACCTGCTATTGCTGTTGACTTTCACAGGCTGCTGGGATGAGAGACCTGTTCTGGTTGTTTTTTTGTTTTGTTTTGTTTTGGGTTTTTTTTTGGTGAGGAAGATTGGCCTTGAGCAAATATCCATTACCAACCTTCCTCTTTTTACTTGAGGAAGACTGGCCCTGAGCTAACATCTGTGCCCATCTTCCTCTATTTTGTATGTGGGATGCCCCCACAGCGTGGCTTAATGAGTTGTGTGTAGGTCTGCACCTGGGATCTGAACCCGTGAACCCTGGGCCGTCAAAATGGAGCGCACAAACATAACCACTACACCACTAGGCGTGCCCCCTCTGGTTGTTTTAAGCAGCTTTGCAGTTCAGTTGCGCCCCCTGCATCTGCCGCCCACCCTGCCCCCAAGCTGGGGAGCAACCCGAGGTCCTGACTGGGTGGCTCCCTAAGTCACTCAAAGCTGAGAACAGGTGGTGAGTCACAGTGACATCTGTCCAGGCCAGGCCCCCAGACCAACTGTGCAGCCCCAGGAAATGGGGAGATGGGAGGCCGGGCAGGCGGGAGCCCAGGTCACACAATGGGGTTTGAATCCCAGCGCTGCCACCTTGGCCCTGGGAGACCCTTTGAACTCTCTGAGCCTCATCTGCCAAATAGGAATGATGCTCTCTGAGGGTGCCTGGAGGGCAGAGGGAGGTAGTGACCCACAGGGCACCTGGCTGCGGGCCCGGCTCATATGCCAAGTACTCACCAAGTGGGACCCAGCTGTATCCTATATGCTGCTCTGGGTTTAGCTCGCCAGTTCCTGGCACAGAGAAAAAGATCCATGGCTTCAGAGCCCCAGCCTGGCTTCCAACCCAGACTCTGAAGGCTGTGGGAACCTGGGCAAGTGACGTCACGCATCTGGGTCCTACTTTCCTCTTCAGTAAAATGGCTCCAGTCTCCTAAGGTTGTGGGGAATGCACACCAAGCACCTGGCACATAGTAGGTGCTCAATAAACGGTGTGATGCCAGTGGGAGGAGCTGGATGGAAGACGGGGAGACAGGCACAGTGTGTGGTGGGGGTGGCAGGAGCACAGGAAGGTGGGGGCTTTGGCCATCTCAGCTTGACCTTGGAAACCTCTCGTCGCCCTCGGGCACTGTCGCCACCAAACAGAAATCCAGGTGATCGGAGAGACCTGGGCTCACACGGGCCTGGAAAGTCTGCACCACTGTCAGCGGGTCTCAGTTTCCTCATCTGCAAAATGGGAACCATAATCCTTCTGGCCCAGTTAAAACCAGCTGGAACCGAGCTGAGCAGCTGCAGCGGGAGATGCTGTTCTCTGTGAGTTCTGGCAGATCCTCCGAGGGACCAGGACTGCAAATGGGCAGAACCAGCCTAACGTTGCTGTGTGTCTGCACCTGTAGGACCCTGTGCTACCCGGGTCCTCGTGTTAAATCATTTCACACCCACCACAGCCCTGCAAAGCTGGGGCTACCCCTACCCCATTTTCATGGATGAGAAAACTGAGGCTCAGAGAGGTGAAGTGGTTGACCCAAGAACTCACAGCGAGGAGTCACATGGGATGCAAACTGGACACCCAGCTCCTAACTGCTGGGGGCCGCACCACCCTGGTGACCTGTCGGCCCCTCCCTGCTGACTCCTGCCTGGTGGCTCTCCAAAATCAGAGAAGTGCCATGGAAAGCTATACATCTCTCGGGGCCCAAGGCCCACCAGAGAGGGGCCCCAGGCTGTTTCCAGGGACAGACAGGAGTCACTCTCTGTGACATCAGCGGGCCAAAGTAGAAGGAGAGAGGCACAGCTCAGCCACCTTCAGCCTGGAACTCTCTGCACTGCAGGAGGGAGCCCTTCAGACTCCCCAGACCTTCACTAAAGTGGGTTTATGCACAAACGTCCTGAGCCCCTGTTTCCTTTTCCTTCTTTTGCGGGGGGGGGGGGGGGGGGGGGGGGGGGGAGGATCCTTGATGAGATAGAATAAGACGACCCACAAACAAGGGATGCAGCCAAAGCAGCCCTGGGAGAATGTCCGCGGTTGGCTGGGGATGCCCAGCCCGTGTGGAGGACTTCGAGCCCCGGCGGGGACCGCTCAAGCCAGCCTCACCTGTCTCCAGGGGCAGGGGTCTCCCGCTGACGGCTCTGACTCTAACATTGAGACCCCCTCTGTTGGCCTGCCGCCTCCATCATTCTGAGGCCCCCAGGGACAGGGGCCGGCTGACAGCAGGCATTGAACACTTGTGCAGACTGGGACTCGGTGACCCAGGGGACCATCAGGAAGGAGGCGAGCAGAGAAGCAGAGAAGCACATTTGCGAGCTCCAGGAGTGACCTCAGGAAGGGTGCGTTGCTGTGTCAGGACTTTGCCCCAAGGAAGAATCGCTCATGGGAAGCCAGGTCCGTCAAGGAAGAGAGAACCAGGGGCTCACACACGACCTTCTGATGAGCCCTTCTTATAAAGACATTTTATCAGATCACAGAGCCCAGACCATCAGGCAGAAGGACCCCCGAAACCCTCAAGGGATGTGACCACGTGAACAGCGTCATAAGTGACGATTTCTATTCTCCAAAGGAAAGAGTTAGCAGATGGGCGTCAGACTGAAGAAAGAGATCTTCAACATCAAAAGCAACAGGGGTTAATACGTAGGGAATACAAGGAAGTCCTATACATTGACAAGAAAAATTAAAGAAACCCAATAAATAAGATATAATAAAAAAATGCAAAAACTAAAAAACCAAATAAAAAAATCAAAATAACAGGAATAAAAGTTGAACAAAAATAATTAAAATTAATCACAAATTCAAAATAAAATAGCATTTAAAAACTAAATTAAATGATAAAAATTGAAAATAACTTAGAAAAATAAAATGTAAAATAAAAATACATTTTAAGGTGATTTTAAATAAATTACATTAAGATTAATAAACATAAAATAAAACACAATTTTAAGTAAAATTAAATTAAATGAAAAATGAAAAATTTTGAGTCAAATAAAAAATCAGCAATTTGTAACAGTTTAAAAAAGAAAGAAAGAAAAAATACAACACAAGAGCAGGGTCTTTCAGGACTGATGCTGCTAATGTGCTATGAATTAAGGAGTCTGATGGACCCAGATGTCTGTCAGTGGGGGCAGGGGAGGAGGAAGGAAGACCATGTCCTCAGGGCAGCATCTGACTGGGGTTTTCCAGCCCGCCGTGGACATCAGCTCCACCACGGTCCTCTCCACAAATAGCCAGCACATCATTTATACATTTATAATGTGCCAGCACCATACACACACACACACACACACACACACACACACACACACACACACCCTTCCAGCCTCACTGGAGTCCTCTGAGGTCCACTCTCATAGAGGAATGAACAGAGGCTTAGAGAGGCTGAGTCACCGTGCCACGGTCACACAGCACTCAGGACCACCCCATCCTCTGAACCTGGGCTCCTCAAAGTAACCTTCTTTCCACGAGTTAGGTCTGCTGGGGATGTTCAAACTGAGGCAGGGGCATGTCCGATATCAGGCTGGAACGTTCTGGACACTAGAAAGAGCCAACCCTCCATGACGCACGACCATTGTCACCACTGACTAGGCACCTACTGTCTCCCAGGTGGGGTACAGGCATCATCTTCTCCAGGACAAGCGTATGATGTAGATGCTCTTGTGGTCCCGTCATACTGAGAGATGGCACTCCCCCAGGCACGGCAGTAGCACAGCTGGGAGCTGAGCCCAGGCCTGTCACAGCCCAAACCCCACACACCCTGGCTCTGGACACCTCAACAGTCGCTAACTGAGTGCTCCCTGTGTGCCAGGAATGCGTTTCAGGCCCCATTTTGCAAATTAGCCAACTGAGGCACAGAGGGGAGAGAAGACGTGCCCAAGGTCACTCAGCCAGTGAGCAGCAGAGCTCATGGCCTTCGTGACAGCCTGCCGGCCTCCCGCTGCTCATTGGGGACGTGTGAGGGCCAGCTGTGCCCACTTGCCAACGCCAGAGCAGTCTCTGGAAGGGCAGTCTGACATTCCTTCCCTGTGTGTCTCCGCCCCTGCAGATGTGGGCACTGCTGTCAGGCTTCAGGGAAAGTGGAGGCTTCTGGCGAAAGAGAGTGGTTTGCCCCTGTGATCTGGGTCCCCCAGGCTTGGGAATGCCTTTCTTTTGAGCTGGTGAAACAGAACCACCCCTCCCCAGCCTCCTCCCCACCCCACAACAGTGCAGTGGATTCCCCACCACGGGCCACAGAGCGGCGACCCTATGAATCACGTGGCACCACTACAAGAAACCATCCCAGGGCGGGCGGTGGTGGCCCAGCACGGCACAGCAGTGCCCGAGAGGAGCCAGCTTCACTCACGTGGAAGTCATGGGAACTGCTGGGAACCAGAACCTGAAGGAAACCCCAAGGCTGGAGCTGAGGGCGTGCGTGTCCTGGATGGTGCTGACTGCCACACAGGGCTAAGAAAGCACGCTCTGGCCCACGGAGACCTGGGGGCATATCTTGACCTTTCCCCGTCCCGGCTGTGTGCCCTTGGTAAGCTGATTGCCCTCTCTGAGCTTCAAGGGCCTCCTCTGTGGAGTAACAGGATCAAAGCACCTCATGGGCTATTACATGGATGAACTGGGAGAAGGCCCAGCATATACCCAAGCTTTGGGACCAATTGCTTGGGTTTAAATGGTGGTTTTGCAAAACTAACTCTGCCAAGCTATCAGATTGAAACATATGAAACTGCTAATATTTTGCTGTTTTCAACGTACAAAAACGGCAATTTCATATACTTCAACTAATGCTCCTCTCTCTTAATTCAGTTTCCTCCTCTGTAAAATATAGATAATAACAGTCCCCTTGCAGGTTGCTGTGAGGATTAAAGAAGGCTGAGAGGCAACTGAGCTCAGTAGTTAGAGCTTGGGCTCTGGGACCAGGCAGGAGTTGAACCTTGGCTGTGTGACCTTGGACAAGTTACTTAACCTTTCTGTGCCTCAGTTTTCTCATCTGTAAAACAGGAATAATAATAATAGCACCCACCTCACGGGTTTATCAGAAGAATTTAATCCATTCATATGTATAAAGTACTTAGAACAGTGCCTGACATTGTTAAATAGATAAAATAACACAGGTAACATGTGACAGAGTGAATGCTCAACCATAAAGTCAAATCAAAAAGAGACTTTTCTAAACCTTTGATGCTGGTGAAAATTAAGAATTTTTAAAGAAAGAAAGAAACATATATATATATATTATCTATCTATATATAATTGATACATAGATGAGGAGTGTGCTCCTGGATGTCCACCGAGCCCAGGGCCATTCTGCATCCTGATGGGGGCCACAGCCCGAGGCTCTGAGGAAAGGACTGGTCTCAAGGCCACAGTGGCTCAGTGTCTGGCCCGGGCCTCCACCAGGTCCAGGCTGGAACCACACAGCCCAGCCGCACACCCCACGTGGCCCCAGGGAATCTGGAGGCCTCTGGTTATGCAAACCCTCTGCCGACAGCCTTCCGGCTGAGCGCCCTCTCAGCTCCATCCTCTCATCTGAATTCACCCCAGACCCGGAGAGAGGCAAAGCAGATGGAGCATTACCAAGTCTCACGGGGGAACTGAGGCTCTGAACCAGACTTCCAGGCTCTGCAGCAGGCTGCCTTCGTCCACCTATCCAGAAGCCTCCTCACCCACGACCTCCCCGGCACCCTCACTCCACCCCAGCCGGGGGACCTCGGGTGAGGCACTCCCCTGCTTGAGGCTCCCCTTTTACAGGTGTTGGTCTCAAAGGTCTCAACTGGCTTTTTTGGCCCTAAAGTTCCTATATTCTCCAAGCCCTCTCCAGAATGCTGGAGAGAAAAGGAACGCTGAACTGCTCCGCACAGTGTAAAATGCCGTGCAAACACGGCGGGGGTTGATGGCAGCACCAGACAGGTTTTCTGGAGAAGAGCACAGTAGTAGGATGTGCTCCTGTGGTTCTGGGCTCAGGAAGACCCGGGTCACACACACATTGGCTATGTGACCTTGCACGAGCCACGTCCCCCTCTGGACCAGCCTTCCTCTTCTGCAAGGGGCGAGGGGACGCTGTATCCACCGGCAGTGCTGGGTGAGGATCAGTGTGAAAGGCCAGGCGGGTCGGTGCTCTCCAGCTGCCCAGGCGGGGGGCGGGGTCTGACACAGGAGGATGTATTAGGGCCCCGGAGGATCATTCCACCTTCCAGGGGCTAAAATCCACACACCTTGGGAAGGACCCAAGTGCCGGATTCAGGGCCATTAGGAAAAAAGCATATGAACTAAGGGCCCGCAAAATGTGTTGGGGGCAGCTGCTGCGTATTGAGGCAATTTGGCATCACGTCTGAGCTCCAGAGCCAGACGCCCTGGGTTCACGTGCCTACTGCTGTGTGACCACTGGGCCTTAGCATCTCCATCTCTAGCATAGGAGTCCTCGGATAGCCGGCCTTGTGGAGATGTCATGAGGCCGGCTTTGGGCTCAGCTGAGACAGCGGCCTCCACGCTGCTTTGACAACAATAATAATTACATTTTCATATCAGTGCACACAGTACACATATGACACACATTTTCACACATATCCACACCCGTGTGCACACACATCCACACTTGCACACACATCCATATGCACTCTCACCCACTCACAGATTCACATATATGTGTAAACCCTAACACACTTCTCAAAATAACAATTACTCTTAACACTTGCAATGCACTCTGATATCTTCTAAAAAGGAGGCCGGCTGAGTGGCCCATGGGCCAAATCTGGCCTATGGTCTGTTTTTAAATGGGCTATGAGTTAAGAATGGCTTAATATTTTTAAAGGGTTGTATAAAAAAAAAAAACAAAGCAAAGAAGAGCACGTGACAGATCAAATGTGGCCTGAAAGCCTAAAATATTTACTCTCTGGCGCTTTACCAGAAAGGTTTGCCGACCCCGCTCTATTTTATTCTATTGTTTACTGTTGTGTTCTATTCGTTCCAGTCCACTCCATCTCATTCAAAAATGCTGTCTACACTTACTCAGCTGATGTCCCTGATCTGCTGATGGGTTACAAACCTCAACTTGAAAAACTGTGAATTAATTCGAGCTTCAATTTGTTCACTAGATGAAAGGATGGAAGGACAGAAGGATGGATGAATAAACAGCAGCCTGATAGACAAGAAGGGGCAGGGGGACAAAATGAGTCAGGTCACCTTATCCATGCGACGCCTCAGCCAAGCGACGCCCCCTCTTTGAGTCTCAGAGTCCTCAGCCACAACTAGGAGCACCTCCAACCTGCCTCTCAAGGCTGTGCCGGGGAGCAGCGGGGTCCTGTCCACAGCAATCTTCCTGGTGGCTCCGTGCCTGGCATGTCAAGGAAACCCTGGGCCCCCCGACGGCAGGGATGGTGAGCACATCTCTGCTGTCCTTGTCAACACCTAGTCCAGGGCCTGGTCCAGAGGACGGGCTCCATAAACGCTGCTTCGTGACGATGGTGATAGGCAGGCGGCATCTGGGGCCCTTCATCTGGGCTCTGGTCCTGTTGGCAATCGGACCACCGCTTCCTCTGGCCACACAGCTCCTCGGACCCCTCCCACCTGGCCAGCTCCTCCCCTCCGCTCCTCTCCTCTCCTGCTCTGCTCCACCTGGGCCTGACAAAACCCCACCCCTCTGATGAAGCTCTTCTCAGAGGCCTCCACCTTGAAGCCCTCGGCAAGTCACTCACAGGATTCATTTCTTTTTCTGTGCCCGGTCTCTGAAGCCTCCAGAACTCTGGGTGCCCAGCTCAGCTGTTGGGGGTTCCCAGGCAAGTGGGGCTTTCCTTTCGGAGCCTCATTTCCTTCGTGTGGGAAATGGGTGTAACACCAGGCAGTGTTACAATGAGGAGTCACAACCCATACGCAGAGCTCCTGGCACACAGCGGACCCTCTCGAAGGGGCCTCATGGGTCTCCTTTGGTGGCTGGATGGGGGCTGGGAAGTTTCCATCCACAGGAGAGGGAGGTGGGCTCCTCCCAGGGGTGGGGGACGTGTGCGGTGACAACAGCATCCCCTTTGAGCCCAAGCTTGGCTCCAGAACTGGCTGCAGAGGGAGAGGGTGGGCGGGCAGAGCTTGGTTTACTGAGCACCCACCGTGTGCCACCTATTCTGCTTCCCTTCTCTCAACCAGCCCCCACTTTATGCAGAAACCCACGCCCAGAGGGGCAGAAGCACTTGCCCAAGGCAGCATCCTACCGAGGCATGGGGCCACTCCCTGAGCCCTCCATGGGCATCATCAGCCCTCGCTCTGCCCTTTCTGAAGCCGTTTTCCCTTCCAGAACTGCCCTGACATGCAGCTTCACCTGGCTTCACCTGGGTGCCAGAGTTTAGGGGGACACACCTGGTTCTGTGCCCAGCCACGGCCCCTACCTGCAGACAAGAAACCCAAATCCTTCCCCGTCTCTGCCACCGCCTGCACCTCTGGGCACCCGCCTGCCAGGTCTCAGCTTCGCTGTCTGTGCACGGGGACAGTCCCGCCTGCCTGGCCATCCACGGCCGGCTCTGCAGTTTACAGAGAATCATGCTATTCACTCCACACAACAGGCCACTGGAGCGGGCGCTGCCACAGTCCTTTGACAGCTAAAGAAAAAGCGGTTCAGAGAGGAGGGAAGGGCGGAGTTGAGAGCCAACCCATGGGAGACTCTCGTCCCCCGAGTCCAGGGAGCGTCCCGCTCTGCTGTAAAATGGGAGGGGAAGGGGCTGAATCCTCATGCAGCACCTACTGTATGCCTTGGGCACCTTCCCTCTGGGACTGCGGTGGGTCTTCCTGGCCACCAAAGAGGCCGGCGCACCTGTTCCCACTCCACAGATGTGGACCGTGGACGGGAGAAGGCACGTGGCCTGCCCAGGTCACACATCTAGGCCAGGAGAGGGCTCAGGATGTGAACTGGGGCTATGTGAATTCCAGACCTCCGCCCTCTGCCCCGTGCTGCCTCAGGTCTAGAAGGATCTACAGGCACCACACGAATGTGGGGGGTCTCTCTCCTGCACCGAGCCCCCTCCCCAGGAGGCCTCGCACGTCAGCCATGGCCTGTCTTCTCCTCATCGCCACAATGGGGCTCCGGATCAGCCGGGGAGCAGACCCCTCACTCCGCCTGACTGTCCCACTGCCACGACACCTCAGCACGTTTCAAGAGAAACGTCCCCATTTGGTTTTGATTCATTTGTACTTACTTAATTAAAATGTTCTTTTGTAAGAGACACTTAAGATCCAAGAACCTTTCTCAAGTCTTGTCTTTCATTCTTTCTTGTCTTAGACACAGAAAAATTGGGTTTCATCAAAAAACAGTGACGCCAGAGCCTGAGGATGCGCGGGTCTGCGGGAGCCGGGCCCTGAGGGTGAGACAGCGCAGCCCAGGCAGTCGCTGGGCTCTGCCTGTGGGGCGGGGCGTGGTGGGCAGGTGGGGAAGGCAGGGGAGGGCTCACTCCACACGGGCAGCTCCTCCAGGGTGGGCCCCAGGGCTGTTCCCCTGGGCACCCCACAGTCCCCAACACAGAGCATGGCACAGTGGCTGCCCTGTGACACTTGTTGAATGAACAAGTAAAAGGAAAGAAAGGAAGGAGGAAGGAAGGAAGGGAGGGAGGGAAGAAGGAAGCACGGCTAATACCCAGGTACCTTGAGGACACATTCTCCCGCCAGAGTTAGACCACAACATCAAAGCTGGTAAGATCCTCAAGGATCTTGTGTGGGATTTTCCAAGCAGCTGTCTTATGAAAAATGGTCTCTGATGTGTAAGCAGTTTGGGAAAAGTCCTATTCTCTATCCCCAGCCTCTTTACCATGAAGGCTCTGATAAGTCCTGCAGTCAAGAAATCTGTTAAACTCAGCATTTCCCAAACTTATTTGGTCAGGACTCCTCTAACTACCTTGCACAACATGCTACAGGAAGGGGCTTTTCTACCCCTCACCCCCACTCCAGTGCCAATGGAGAAACCGAGGCTGTGGGCTGGAGCGGGGGTGGAGTCCACGAGCCCAAGGTCACACAGTACCAAGGGCCCACGGTGGGACTGAGATCCAAGGCTGTCTCTGTTGCACCTGACAGATAAAAGGAGCCAAGAGCCTCTCTCTGAAGATGCTGGGCTGGGCGTGCGCGTGTCCCAGATGCAGGAGATCGAGCACCAAACCTGCGCAGTGTCGGGACCAGCCTGCCTAACTCCGCACTGAGCAGCGGGGGAGCTGCCGGGGAGCTGGGGATGGGCAGGGGCTGAAATTTTTCCTTTTCTTTGTTCTTTGCGCACGTGTGTGTCTTTTTAGAACAAAGAAGCATCTTAAAGATCTTCTAAACCAGCTCCTCTTCAGATGGGGAAACTGAGGCTCTGAGAAGCTCAGGGGACATCTTCTCAGCGTCCTGCCAGATGGTTTGGGAGTCGAGCCTGCTTTGTGACTTACCTGCTGTGCAACCTTGCACAAATCAGTTTCCCTTTCTGAAGCACAGTTTCCTCATCCAGAAAATAAGCATCTCCCCCTCCCTCTGTGAGGCTGCTACGAGCGGCCAAAGGACACGATGGACGGGAACTGAGAATGACTAAGGCAAGTGCCCACCAGGAGCCTGTGTACTTGGCAACTCATTAACATACGCCCTAACGCATTCAGTCTCCCCCACATCTGCCCTGTGAGTTGCATACTTAAGATTATTATTCCTATTTTAAAGCGGAGTCAATGAGGAGAAAGTTTTTATTCTTTTGGTCTCTCTTAGAGCTGAGAAAGACCTTAGAGATCTTCTAAAAGACCCTCAGATGGGTAAACCGAGGCTCAGAGAGGCAGAGTGACTTCCCCAAGGTCACTCAGCTGATAACTGGGGAAGGGGGATTTGAACCCAGGCAGGCTGACTCCAGAGCCCAAGCACTTAACCTCTAAGCCAGGGCCATTCACAGAGAAGTGTCCCTAGGAAGTCCAAACTCCCCCAGCTCCCTGAAGCCCACCCACTTCTCCACTTCCTGGGTCCCTCTGCGCAGCCCCCCCAGCGTTGGAGCCCTTCTGGCTACAGTCTCCCTGTCCCACCCAGCCCCACCTCCCAGTTCTCCCATAGCCCCCTCCGCTTCTGCTCCACTGCAGAAGGGACCATGTCCATGCAGGGCTTTTCACGCAAATAGACTAGAAGCCCCCAGAGGCAGACTCTCGTCCTCTTTCCTATGTAACTCTGCTCAGACCTAACACTAGAGCCAGAAGGAAAGAGGACCCTGGGTCTTCTATTCACCTGCTGGACAACTTAGCGAAGTTACTTCACCCGTCTGAGCCTGGGCACCCGGCTTTAGAAATGGGATGACCCCTAGGTCATGAGGATGTAGCGGGATTCCATGAGACAGCGCACGGAAAATCTTTGGTGCAGGGGCGGGCGTTTGACTGTTGATTCTCAGACTGGCACCCAGAGGCTGAAGGGCTGCCGGGCTCAGGCAGGAGACTCACTCACCAGCTTGCCCTCCTTAGCCCCACCAGCTCTGCCACCGCCGGCTCTGCAGGAACAGCCTCAAACCCACCTCCTGGGGATGTTCTGACTCTCGCAATGAGGGGCAGTGGCATAGGACCCTGAGGTGAGGGTCCAAGGGACCCCTGGCTTCATGCCCCAGGTACATTTAAGGTCTGAACCTTGGTTCATCTTCCTAGTGGCCAGACGAGGTCAAGATGGAGAAACTGAGGCTCTTGGAGGGGCTGGACTTCTTCCAGGTCAGAATAAATGGACTTGAACTCAGGTCTCAGGTCTCCGAGAATTCACGGAGCTCACCCAAGGGGGACTGCAAGGATCAGTGACTTCTCGGAGGCGACCTGGTGAGTCAGGGTTGGTAACAAGATTGGGGCATCTGGACTCCCAGTCCATGGCTCTTTGTCACCTCCTGGCTCAGCATGGATGCTTGGGATGGCTTCTAAGCCACTAACTCTGTCCCCTAGTCCCTGTGCCCTCCAGCCTGGCACCTGGGCTTCCTGTCTTTGCACAGAGCCACCTTCCTTCCTCCCAGCAACGCTGCTACCATAGGGAGTGGCATCGGTGAGAAAGCCCTGCCAGCCCCCTTCCTCCTTGGAGAGCCTCCTGGGTCTAGCTCGCTCACTGGGTGCCCTGGGGCCTCAGTGTCCCCATCTGTGGAGTGGGACCGACAGCTCTCTGGAAGAGTCAGTGGCCCCGGCTCTGGGCACCAGGTAGATGCCCCAAGGGCCATCCCCCTTTCTGTCCCGCTGCGCCCGCCCAGCCCCCTGCCCGGCTGCCCCTCGTACCTTGCTTCTTCCTTCGGTTCAAGGGCAGCATGTCCACGGCGTGGGCGACGAGCAGCAGCAGGCACAGTGGCGCCCGCATCTGGGCAGCCTGGTGCGGGGGCGCGCGGGGGTCCCGGCACCCAGGCGGCGCCCACAGGGGTTCCCCGGGAGGCCAGACGGCCGGGCGGCGGCGCGGCGGGCGCGGGGGATGCTCCGCGCGCATCCGGGGACGCGGGGTCCGTCCCGCCGTCAGGGACTCGCCGTCCGCCCGGGGGCCGGCCGCCAGGTCCAGCGAGGGCGTTGGCGGAGCCGGGACACGGCCCCGCGGGGAGGAGCCGGCGCGGCGGGGGCGGCGCGTTAACCCGCGCGGGCCGGCGCGGCGGGCGGGGGTCCCCGGCCAGGGGCCAGGAGGTCTGCCTGTCCCGCAGTCCGCGGTCTGGCGTCGTTCGCCCCCTGCACTGCCCTGCTCACACTCCCACCGCCAGCCAGCCAGACACAGGTACAGACCCCCCGGCCCCGCCCCCAACACGCAGGTACAGAAGCGGGGACGCCCAGGGACCCCCAATCTTCTGCTCTCAGCACCTCCCTCAGCACCACTCCCCGCCCCCGGGTTTTCTTTCTCCTCCTTTCGCTGTTTCTCGTTTCCCCTGCGCCCTTACGGGCCACTCCATCGCTCCCTCTGCTTCTCTGTCTTTGGGTCTGTCTTCTGTTCCTCCACTCGCGGCCTCTTCCCTCGACCCCCGTCTGGTCTGTTCCCTCTCCGCCCTGTCTGCTTCTTTCAAGAGGGTCCTAAGTCTCTTCTGGCCGCTGACCCTGAATGTTTCCGGCCAAGCCTGGCGGGAGCCCCTAATCTTTGACTCCAAGTGACCAGCACCTCATAAATTCGCTTGTGAAGGGGCCGGGGACCTGGACTGTGTTTCCTCCAACCTCATCTGCAGGACTGGGAGCAGCTGGCTCGGTTTAACCCTTTCAGAGCTAGATCCCTCCTCCTACCCCTCCGACGGCACCTTCCAGCCTCCTGTCGCCTGCCCACTAAAAACAATAACAGTAATAGTAATGCTTGCGATCATTTTGGAGACCTATGCGCTTGGCGTTGTGCTGAGCACTTTACACATAATAGAATCTTCAAAACAACCCAGCAAAGCTCTGTTCTGATTAGCCCCACTTTACTGGGAGGAGAGGGACTCAGAGGCAGAGACTTGCCTAAGGCCACGCAGCTGGTCAGTGGTCTGTCTGGGTCCAGGGCCCGCCCTCTTAGCCACTACTCGAGTCGCAGAGGAACTGACCCTTGACACTCTTGCTGAACAATTGTCCTTCCTTTTTCCTATGTGTGTGGGTTCGATCCAAAAGAAAAGGAAGGTAAATGCTGTATCTCCTTCTCTATCCCCTTCTCCCCATCCTTACTGAGTCCCCCCAGTGCAATGAGGACCTTGGAGGGCATGTCAGGGGGAGTGAGGCAGCCCTGGCCTGGCCGTTCTTCTGTGGCGCTCCGTGAACACTGGCAGACAACATCCTGGGGTCTCTGTGGAGTGTCAGACCCATCCCACCCAAATGGCTCCATTTCACAGATGGGGCCACTGAGGCCTCGGGATTGGGGGTGTGTAGCTCGGGTAGCCCAGCAAATCTAGGACTGAGGTGGGATGGGCATCCAGGTGTCCCAGCATGGTCCCGCCATCATGGCCTCCAAAGCTGTCTTGTTCTGCCTTCTCTGATCTCAGTCTTCCCCACCACCCTACCCTCACCCCTTTAATCCCGCAGATCTCAACTCCTTGCAGTATTTCACAAGCAGCTCCAGGCTGTCGTACTTCTTCGGAGCCTTTCACATGTGGCCTCTCTATGGAATGTTGGCCTACACTCCATCCGCCTTGTCCACTCACTCCTACAGGACCCAGCTCTGGAGGGTTGCCTCCTGGAAATGCGCCTCATCCAGGAGGCCTTCCCTGATTCTCAGGCCGGGTCCAGGGCCTCCTCTGGGCTCCCACAGTCTCTTGATCACAGCGTTGATAAACTATACTAACTATAGATGTGTCTGTCTGTCCCTCCTTCTAAATTGTCAACTCTGAGGCCAGAGATAAGGTCATGTCTGGGTCTCTGGAGCCTAGCACATGGAGCAGGGCGCAGTATGTTTGTAGACTGAATGAAAGAATAAATGATGAGGTCTCCAGGTGCAGGAGTCTCCTGGCTTATACACGGAATTCAGGGACTTGGAGACATAAGGTGACCCCTGAAGATCAAGCTTTAGGAAGCTGGAAAGTCAGCCCCTGCTCCACTGTCCCCAGTCCTGAGGGTTCCCCCAGGTGAGCAGGACGGCCCCCAGGCGAGCAGAGGGGAGCAACATGCCTCGTGAGTCGTGCAGAGGCTGGGGCCACTGACAGCCACCCAGCTCTGCGGACGGCGGCCTCTCTCCTTCTCCCCACCCGCTCCCTCTGCTCCAGCTACTCAGGCCTCCTCCTGTCTCTCAAACTTGTCGGCTGTGCGTCCCCAGCAAGGCTTTTTGCTGTTGCCTCTGCCTGGATGAGTCTTGCTCAGATATCCTCAGGGCCTGTCTCTGCTCGTTACCTCCTCAGAGAGGCCCTCTCTGAGCACTCCAGATAAAATACCACATCCCTTCTCTGTATCCCCTCATCCTGCTGTACCCGCCCTGGTACCAGGCACTGCCTGGCCTGTTCATGTTTGTCACTTGCTTGTCTGTGAGTTCCATGAGGCCAGGAATCTTCTGTTTTCTCCCTATGGCTGGCACGTAGAGTGCTTAATGAATATTTGTGGAATGAACAAATGAATGAATGAGTGAGCAGCCGCTCACCCTTTGATTCATTGTGGCCTCTCAAGTGTCTCCTGCTCTCGGGGGTCAGTTTCCCCGTTTGTTCAGTGGCACAGAGGGGATTTTGTGTTCTCTGAGAACCCTTCCAGTCCTTTCAGAATCCAATATTTCTAGGGTTCTAAGAGCCAGAATCCCACCCTGCCCTGAGGTGCTCAGAGGGTCTTGGGTTCTCTGTAGCTCCAGGGGGCTGTCTGGGTATCCTAGCCTGCCATCCAGTTGCCCTCCCCCAACATAGGTGCCCAGGGAGGACATGGAAGCCGGTGGTGCTGACGGCATCCCCAGGAGGTGTGCACACCAGGGGCATCGGTTAAGGAACCACTGGACACTGTCACAAATAGATGAAGATGGGTATAATGGCTGCAACACGTTATACTCATAGCCCGTTTTCCTGATCAGCAAATCCTTCTCCTGCATAGGAGAGCCAGGATTCAGGTTCCTTCCAGCTTGTGCTCTGCTGTCTTCAGTACATGGTTTAAAGCTCCGGGCAGAAGGGTCAAGGCACCCGAGACCACCTATGGGAGGTACAGAGCTTGTCCCCCCCCATCCCATTGGCCGGAACTCAGTCATGTGGCCACACCTACCTGCAAGGGTGGCTGGGTAATGTAGTCTAGCCATGTGCTGGGGGTGTTGAGGGGTAGGGGGTGGACCGAAAAGGTTTGGTGAACTCTGGCCAGTCGGCCACATTGCACCACTCTCATTCTCGCCCCAGTGATGCAGCGGCTCCTGCCTGTGTTGGCCCTGACCCCTACAAGCTCTTCATCCTAAGCAGCCAGTGGACCTGGATTTTCTTCCAGATGAAGACTGAACTCCTCCTCGGAGCCACAGGGCTGCAGGATGGCCCCTGCTGGAGTGACCAATTGTCCCACTTTGAGGGATTGAAGATGCAATTTTCAATCTGGGATGCAATTTTATCTCATGTATGGCTTTGTGTAACCACCACCACATCAAGGCACTTAACTGGACCATCACTGGACTCCCTCGTGCCACCCCTTTATGACTCCACCCACTCCCTCCCCGCCACCCTGACCCCTAACGACAACTAATCTGTCTCCATTTCTATAATTATGTTGCTACACAGATATTCTGTGATGGAATCATGTGTCCTTTTGAGATTGGCTTTCTTTGCTCAGCATACTTTCCTTGAGATTGGTCCAAGTTGTTGCATGTATGAATAGTTGCTTTTTACTGCTGAGTAGGATTCCATGGTATGGATGTACTGTAGTTTGTTTAGCCATTCACCCATTGAAAGACATTTGGATAATTTCTAGTTTTTGGTTATTAAGAATAAAGCTACTATGGACATTTGTGTACAAGTTTCTGCATAGTGTCTTTGGCAAAATGTCTGCCTGTCTTTTGCACATTTTTAATTGGATATTTTTGTTTTACTGTTGCATTTTAAAACTTCTTTATTCTACCCAGAAATCCTGTGTTGGATATGTGATTTGCTAATATTTTCTCCTCGTCTGTGATTTGTCCTCTCACCGTCTTCCCAGTGTCGTTACAGAGCAAAGGTTTTCAATTTTGATGAAGTCCACTTTATCAATTTTTTCTTTTTATGGATCATGCTTCTGGTGTCAAGTCTAAGAACATTTCCCTAGTTCCAAGTCTCAAAGATTTTCTTCTATTTTTTTCTACAAGTTATATAGTTCGACATTTGAGTCCATAATCTATTTTGAATTAGTCTTTATAGAAAGGGTGAGGTTTAGGTCAAGGTGTACTTTTTGCTTATGGATGTCCAATTGGTCCAGTATGACTTGTCGAAAAGGCTGTCTTACCTCCATTGAATTGCTTTTGCTCTTTTGTCAAAAATTAATTGGGCATATTTGTGTGGATCTATTTCTGGGTTAACTATTCTGTTCCGCGGACTATGGGTCATTCTATCCACCAATATCATGCTGTCTTGATTATTACAGCTTTATAATAAATCTTGAAACTGGGCAGACTGATCCCACCCACTTTATTTTTTTCAAAATTGTTTTAGCTATTTTAGTGCCTTTGCCTTTCAATATAAATATTATAATAATTTTGTCTCTATCTGCAAAGAATTTTGCTGGGAATTTGATCAGAATTGTATTAAATGTGTATGTATTTTGGGGAGAATTGACATCTTGACTATGTTGAGTCTTCCAATCCATGAAATGGTATGTTTCTCCGTTTATTTAGATCTTCTTGGATTTTTTAAAATCAGTATTTTTTGATTTTCACATATAAGTCTTGTATGTGTTTTATTAGATTTACACTGAAGTATTTCTCTTCTTTTGTTTCAAGCAATTGTGAGTGGTATTGTATTTTTAATTTTGCTGCCCACGTGTTCCTTCCTAGTATATAGAAATACAACTGATTTTTATGCGTTGATCTTGTACCCTACCACCGTGCTAAACTCACTTATTAGTTCTAGGAGTATTTTTGTAGATTTCTGGAGTTTTTCAACATAGACAACCATGTCACCTGCAAATAGAGACAGGTTTCTTTCTTTCTGATTTTTTAAATTATTTATTTATTTATTTTTTTGAGGAAGATTAGCCCTGAGCTAACTACTGCCAATCCTCCTCTTTTTGCTGAGGAAGACTGGTCCTGAGCTAACATCTATGCCCATCTTCCTCTACTTTATATGTGGGATGCCTGCCACAGCATGGCTTTTCCAAGTGGTGCCATGTCTGCACCCGGGATCCAAACCGTGAACCCCAGGCTGCCAAGAAGTAGAACGTGTGAACTTAACCGCTGCGCCACCAGGCAGGCCCCGCCTTTCTTTCTGATTTATGTGCCTTTTATTTCCTTTTCCTGTCTTATTGCATTGGCTAGAACTTCTAGCATTATGCTGAATAAGAGTGATGAGAGCAGACATCCTTGCCTTCTTCCCAATCTTACTGGGAAAGCATTTAGTCCTTCACCATCAGGTAGAATGTGGGCTGTAGGTTTTTTGCCCTTTATCAAGTTGACAAATTTCCTCTCTATTGCTAGCTTTCTGAGAGTTTTTTAAAAATCACGAATAGATATTGAATTTTGTCATATGCTCTTTTTCTGGCATCTATTGACACAATCATGTGATTTTTCTTCTATAGCCATTGATATGGTGCATTACATTAGCTGATTTTCAAATATGGAGCCAGCTTGCCCTCCCTGGAATAAGCCCCATTTGGCCATGGTGTATAATTCTTTCCATATATTGTGAATTCTATTTAATAATATTTTGTTAGGGACTTTTGCATCTATATTCATGAAGAATATTGGTCTCTCTCTCTATATTTTTTGTACTGTCTTTGTCTAGTTTTGGTACCAGGATAATACTAGCCCCAGTAGAAGCAGAAGAGCAAAGCAGACCAGAATAGAATTGCAAAGGCTCTGGAAAATAAACCGACATCCCAACTACAGCCACCCAAAGTAGTTGAGAACCTACACACCACATCTAAACACTGAGACTGCCTGCTAAGGTAAAAGGTTTGAATAGGACCTGGAGTGTCCTGATATAATAGCCCAATGTCCAGGATACATAGAAAATTACCTGTCATACCAAGAACCAGAAAGCCACAGTTTGAATGAGAAAAGACAATCAACTGATGCTAATACCAAGATGATTCAGAAGTTGGAATTATCTGCCAAGGATTTTAAAGCAGCCGTCATAAAAATGCTTTGACAAGAATTTATAAATTTTCTTGAAACAAATGGAAACATAGAAAATCTCAGCAAAGAAATAGAAGTTTTAAAGAAGAAACAAACAGAAATTATAATACTGAACAATCAAATAATTAAATAAAACAACAACGTGCCGATGGACTCAGTAGGGGAGTGGAGACATCCAATGATGGACAAATGCCCCAACTCCATCCTTCAACAGGTGGGATAGCCTGGGGCGTGTTCTGCACTGTCTCCCAGAACTCCCCAGCAGGCCTGAGCACCAGCTGCCCGCAGCGGTAACTGTCTTGCTAACCCACCCTTCATGGACTGCCTTTCCATCCTATTTTATTCTTTATTCTCAGCCCTGTTTTTCTCAGGATCCATTCCCAAATAAACTTCCTGAACTCAAATCTTTGTCTCAGAGACTGCTTCTCAGCAACTCCAAACCAAGACAGTATCTTATCAACTCTCGTGATCACGTAGAGGGGGTGCAGGTAAACACGATGCCTAATCTGGAGTGAGTTCTCACTAACAATTTTCATCATCTGTGCGTCAGTTTCGTCATCGATAGAGGGGAGGCAGTGAACCCCCACCTTCCTCTGCTGGACTTCATCTCCTTCTCCTCTTAAATCACAACCTCTGCGACCCCTGTCTTCCTTCTTCACTTCGCCTGGTTTTTCCCAAGGGAAGGTCAGCAGCCCTGTCCCAGGGATGCTCAGGAGAACAAAGGAGCTGCTTCAAGACAGCCACCCCTCCCTCGCCTGCCCCAGTGGAATCACAGCCTCCATGGTGGGTTGGGTTGTTGTTTTAATACCAGTGTGAAATAAATTGAAACGTTACCCATAAAATACAGGTTTTCAGCAGCTGGCCTGAAATTTCTTTCCATAAACAAACAAGTTTAAAGAGATGCCTTAACGCCACCCGCCAACTCCTCCTTCCGCCTTTTGTGTACCCCTGTGGGAGTGGGGTCTGCTGGGAACCTCAGCCTCCCAGGCGAAGGCAGGCTGCTGGGGACCGTGGGTCATCTCTAGGCCTTTTGCTGACTTGTGCCTCTCACCCTGTCTGTCTACTCCCTGAAGAATCCCCAGGTTCATCTCCCATCCCAATTCCTACACTCAGTGTAGACTTGGGAGCCCAGCTGCCTAGGTTTGACTCAGAGATTTTTCTACCTATTGAGTGCGACTTTGAGCAAATTACTTAACCTATCTCTGCCTCAGTTTCCCCCTCTGAAAAGAGAGGTAATATCAGTACCTACTTCATAGGGCTGTTTGAGGATTAAATTAAATATGAGGCTCTTAGAACAGCGCCTGGCATCAGGCCATGCTGTGTAACTGTTAGCTATTATTAGCTTTATAGGCAGAAGAGAAACAAGGGTAGAAGATGGAGCAGGGGGCTCAGTGACATTCGGGCTTTTCCAGAATGAGCCTTCTTTGGGGTTTCCTTTGGGGTGTTTATATAAATATCTGCCCAACACCCTTCAGTTTGCAAAGTTGCTGACATCTGCTATTTCCTTCGGCCTGACGTTTAACTGTGGGAGGAGTCAGCACAGGGGCCGTGATTATCCCCAGCTTCCAGAAGAGGAAACTGAGGCCTAGTCGGTGGACTGACTCACCTGTGGCCTCAGGAAGTAGTAGACTCCATTTCGGTGGTTTGAGGACCCAAATGAATCCTGATCCTGGTCACACACTGAACCCTGACTCTCATCATAGACTGAGTCCTGGTCCTTCATCACATACTGAAACTTGACCCTGATCCTAGACCAAATCATAATCCTGGCCTCAAGTGGGGCTCTGACCCCATTCTTGATCATGGACTGAGCCTCAAACTAAGCCACCAACTTCGTTTCAGTCAGAACCCTGCATGTTGTTTCATACTAGGCCCTGACTCCAGCCTCAGACTGAGCCCTGATCTTAGATTGAGCCCTGGCCCTGTGGCACACTGGGCCCTGATCCTTGTTATAGACTGAGCCCTGATCCTTGTTGTAGACTGAGTCATGATCCTGGTTCTATACTGGACCCTAGCTCTGGCCCAGAGCAAGCCCCCAGTGGAACTCTAACCTGGAACTCTGCCTCCAGCCCCATTCTGGATCTGCTGTGTGAACCCAGTTGCCCATCTTCCCCAGACTTCAGTCCTTCCCCCAGGAAACAGTGGAAAAGAAACCTTCTCTCAGCAGGCTGTGGAGAAGGCCCAGGCATCGGAGGAGGATTTACAGCCCATTGTGGGAAGGGAGACTCCATCTCATCTCCTGTGTTTGCAAAGCCCCCGACCCCACCCGGGGGCAGCCTCCAAGCCTCACGTCCTCTGGATGCCAGAATTCTGAGGAGTTCTATTGTTTGGCTGCTTTTCAGTTCTATTTAATGCAGTCGTTTCTGGTTTGACACTCGCAGCCCTGGTGCACTGGGGCAGGGTTTTTCCTCCCCCTGTGGTTGAAGTTGTAACACTCTTTCAAAGAAAGGGAAAAATTTAAAAACAACAGTGAAAATATTTCCAAAACGTATTCATCATCAAGTTGATCTCTCAGTAATTGGCTGGGGGAGCGAAGGAGGAGACAGAGAGAAGTGTTTCATAGCGAGGGGACGCAGGTCTCTGGTGGATAGGGGGGCAGGCGCCAGCCTTGTAGACCTTCTCTGGGTCCACACAAGGGTGGCGACGTGGACAGAGAGATGGAGGATAGCTGGGTGCAGGACGGTGGAGGAGAAAAGCCAAGCTTCAGGCCTCTGCATGTTCCCACTCCGGAAGGAGCCGAGACCCAGAGCCTCTTACTGGCGATGCGCCCTTGACTCTGAGCCTCTTTGCTCATCTATGAGATGGAGACAATAACGCCTACCCAAGGAGGACCCTGGAGACCAAAAGACAAAGTGGCTGCAGAGCACCCAGCACAAGGTCCGACCCTGAGAGGTGCAAGTAATAGTAGTTGCTGCCGTTGTTGTTATTTGTATCCTTTGTCAGTCAGCCGAGAGGCAGTAGAGCCTGCCTGGAGTCAAACCACCTGCGTTTCAGTCCCGGTTCTCCTGCTTACTACCTATGTGACCGTGGGCAAGTTGCTGAACCTCTCGGAGCCTCAGTTTCCCCATCTGTAAAATGGGGATGGTATTCAAGTTATTGCGAGGATTAAATCAGTTAATACAAGCAGAGCACTTAGGACTGTGCCTGGCCTATAGCAAGTGCCTGATAAGTGTTTGCTTTATGATCTGTTCAAAAAATATTTCATGCATCCTTACTATGTGCAGCCTGCACGGGTAGAAAGATTACTTCACAGGACATGCAGTGAGGGACACTGGGCCCCCAAGTTTTCTTGCCCCAAGTCCCGCATCTCAATTCCAGCCATTAGCAGTTGACTAACTGATGGGTTGATTGAGTCATTCATTACCAAGCACCAACTGTGTGCCAGGGAGCAGTGAGAGTTAAAGGCACATGAACTTGGGGTCAAGGCAGTGAAGGGAGGCACCGTGGCTGGAGTGGAGAGAGTGTGGTGGTGGGGGGAAGGGGAGCAGAGCAGAAGCCGGGAGGGGGGTTGGGGAGCAGGGCCTGAGTCTATTGCCAAGGTCATGGGAAGGGGCGGGTGCTCAGAGGGGTGAAGGAGAGGAAGCAGGAGATGCCACCTTCAAGGAGGACAGGGGAGGGGCATTAGAAAGGCTGGAGTTCCGGGTCCTTCCACACTCTCTCCTTAATTCCCACAAGAACCCATTTCACGGGTGGAGAAATAGAGGTCACAGAGTCACACTCAGAGGACACAGATCTGGCTGCTGCCAGCTCCCAAGCCCTGGCTCCCTGAGCTCCTCCTTGTCTTCTTGGCCTCTGCCTCCCAGCCCTAAGGACCCTCAGGACCCACAGCCTCCCTTGGCCCACCAAGTCCTTCTTTCCAGCCGGCTCAGCCAAAACTGGATTGAGGAGGACGTGATAGGCACCAACCCTCTGGTCTTCCTCAGCCCCTTAATCCCAGGACCAGTCACTACCCGGGGCCTCTGCTGCCCCCTCCAATCTCTCGTGACTTCCAATCAATTCAGCTCCTGAGCCGTCTTGGCAGAGGTGCCCAGTGCATGTCTCCCTCTTGTTATTTCTCCAGCTCCATCAGTGGGTGCCCTGCCCATACCATCTCGGCATTCACCATTCAGGTCCTTGCTGGCCAGAACCCAGGGCTCTAGCCGCCCACAGGGCAGGCTGGGAGTACTGGTGAGTTAACGGCCCCCAGGATGATGCTGGGAGTTCGAGGATAAGCCCCCCCACCCCCCCAGCTCCCTCGCCCCTTGGGTGGGACTACTCTGTCTCCAGAGTCCCCACTGGGATGGAAGGCCAGTTGCCCAACTTGATCCTCACCACTCTTTCTCTTTGCTTCTTTTCCTTTCCCATCTTGCTTTCTGGGATCAGCTCGCAAGTAACCAGTTTGCCCTTGAATTCTTATTTCCAGGTTTGCTAAGATAATCACCATGCCTAGCCAATTTTACCTGCAAAACAGCTCTCGAGCCCAGCCCCTTCTCTCCATCTCCCCTGTGACTGCCCGCTAGATCCCAGCCCAGCACCTGCCGCCTGCCTGCATCTCAGGGCCTCCCGAGCTGTCTTCCGGTTTTGCCCCTGCCCCTCCCCCTCAGCCCCACCCAAAATGGAAGCTGACAGGATCTTGACACAAAGAAAACGGGTCATCTCCTTCCCCTGCTTAAAACCTGCCCACAGCTGCCCTGTTCCTCCCCATCACAGCCTGCGGGATCAGCCCACGGACCTCTCCCCACCTCTCTGCCCCAGGCCACCCTGGTTGCCTTCCTGTTCTTCAAACACACCCAATCGTTACCATCTCGGGGCCTTTGCACTTGCTGTTCCCTCTGCCTGCAACACTCTCCAGGTCTCCCATGGTGAGATCATGCTTGGCTTCCTGGCCTCAGCTCCAACGGCACCTCCTCAGAGAGGTCTTCCCTGACCACGCAATCAACAGCTCCGCATCCCTCATCACCATGCCCCACACCCCTAGCCTGCTTCATTCCCTTTATACTGTTTCCCATCCTCTAAACTGGCCTTGGTGATTTGTTGTCTTGCTGTTTGTGCCCCTGAAAGGAGGGACCTCATCTGCACATGCTGGCATCTTGCCCCAGGCCCTATGCTGGCCTCGGTGTTTAGCTGTGAATTTGCCGATGTCTCTGCCCCGCTGGAGTTGACGGTCTGGTTGAACAGGGGCTGGGGAAGGAAGGCAGATCATGGACCAATAGTAGACAGTGCCACAAAGGTAAAGAAGTAGGAGAGAAAGTGACCAGCTGCGGGGCAGTGGGAGACCACGCCCACTTGTATGGCCAGATTCTGTGTGAGAAGAGGGAGTCTGGATAAGAACGATTCAGACAAGGGACAGAGTAGCTCTCTCCGGCAGCAGCCCAGATGGGAGCAGCACAGCCTGGTGGGACGTCTCTGTGGGGCAGGACTCTTCCCACCTGGCAGCTCTGTGGCTCCTAGGGGGCTGCCCAAGATAGCCCCCAACACATCCATATTCCCGCGGGGGGATTGGTCAGCCCACAACCACATGGCCACGTCCAGCCGCAAGGGACAGGAAATGTGATATTCCACAGGGCAGCCACGTGCTCAGCAAAAAATCAGGGGAAGTGTTGTTATCCAGGAGAGTGGGAGATTGGGTATGGGGGCTGCCAGGTCATCCTTGCCTCAGGCTTCAGCGAGAAGCACTGGCTCCTGCTGTTTTTAGCATGTCTGGTTCTTGGTCCTTCTTTGTGTGAGGTGGAGGGATAGCCAGAATCCCACCTCTGGGACCCCACACCCTCTGTGAGTTCCCTCCTTCCCGAGGGGTTCCAGCCAGGCCCTCCCCATCCCTACCCTCCTGCCTCAGCCTGCAGTCTGTCCTCTCCATCTCTCTTTTGCTCAGATCTTCGCTCCACATCTGCCCCTCGTCATGAAACGTCTTAGACGCTCTGCCCACACGCGGCGCGGCTGCTTCTCACTCGCTTCTCTCTCCACCCTCCAGGAGGTCTGGCCTCTGCACTCCCTGCTCCGAGGTGTAGCTTGCTCAGCGGGGCCCGGTCCCTCTGTCATGAGATCCACTTTGACTCTCCAACCTCCCTGTGGCCCTCTGCCCTGCTGGCCACCCTTCCTGACGTTCTCCGTGACACTTCAGCACCCATTGGAAACAAAGAAAACGGGCTGTGCAGTCAGGAAGAACCGGAGCGAGGTTGCTTCACCTCTCTGAGCCTCAGTTGCCTCATCTAAAATGGGGCTGAGAACATCCATTAACTAACAAACGAATTTTTATTTGCAGCCACGCCATACCAGGCATTTAAATGAACCCATACAAATGCATCTAAAAGGGGGATAACAGCGCAAAAATACCCCTGCCTGCGGCAGGGTGCGTAGCAGTCCAGCGCGAAGCTCTTTACGCGCGTGCGCATCAGCTCAGCGACAGCTCCCCACCCCGCCCCGTTCGCACTCTTTTCTCTTTCATTGCTAACTCCTTTTGCTCTTCTCCTTACTGTATTCCTTGCTGCATTTCTCAATTGTTTTTCAGCTCTGTTCTCCTCTCTCCATCTCTGCAGCTCGCGCAGATCCTTTTCCCAGGTCTGACTTGGCACATCATCCACCTGGCTGGACAGCTCCGCCTGAGGTCCCGTGGGCATCTCAAACCCGGGGTGTCTGGAACCAAACTCAGCCTCTTCCCTTTCTGGCTTCAGACCCTGGGAAGGGCCCACCCACCTGCTCACTGGGTCTTTGGAGCCAGACCAGGCCCTCAGTCCCCCCTTCTCCACCCCTTGGCTCCAGCCGGGGTCCAACTTCAGTGTCTGCAGCAGCCACTTCCCTGGGTCTTGGGCTCTGACTTCTCCTCACGTCCATACCAGCCCCGCCCCCACAGCTGCTCAGTTACTCTTCCTAACCTACTACTTTGGATGTGTCACCCCACCCAGAGCACATGCGGTCACTGTCCTGCCTATGTCTCCTTGGCACTCGTCTTTCCAGGTCCAAGGAGCCTTCTGCAAACATCTGTAACTCTGTGGCTGAGGCAGAGATGCTGGAGCATCAAGAGTCCCCAGACCCGTCCCGCAATGACTGCTGGGAGTTGGTGAGTGAATACCCAGCTCCCCCGCCCTACATTGGGATACCTCTGAGGTGCGTTCTTCACTGTCTCCGAGTCCCCAGTTGAGGTCCCGTTGGGATTGAGCTCTCATGGCCACACCAGCAGCTTGCTTGATTATGCATCATTTTGGCTGCCTTTCCTTCCAGACCTCCTCTCCCCCTCTTTACAATGTTTCCTGGAATCACCTCCCAAATTAACCATTTGCTTGATTCCTCATCTCAGTGTCTGCTTCTTGGGGAACCCAAACCAAGCCCATCTATGAAGCCCTTTTCCTTCTGCTTGGGAAGCCCTGGTCTCCAGGATGACATTCAAACCCCTTACCTGGCATTCAAGGCCCTTAACATGCTGACCCCACCACCATATGTCTGCCCTTCCACACTTTGCTCATGCTCTTCTTTCTGGTCTGAAATAATTGTCCTTTTGCTTAATGCTCATCTGAGTTGTACCTGCCTTTCAAGATTCAGCTCAAATTCATTTCCCCCAGGAAGCCTTCCAGACCACATCAATCCTTGGAGTGTTCGCACAACCCCAAGACATCTGCTCCCCACTCGTGGCACAAATAGCGTCAAGTTTTACCTGGTTTGTTCCTCCAGCAAATAGTTAGGTTAGCGTTTTCTCTGTGCACAGCTCTGAGAGCTGGAAGAGCCAAGACAGGGAGGTGAGTCAACACAGCCCCTGCCCCGAGGTTTGAGCCATCCAATGGAGAGGCCATCCGGAAGATAGAGTGGGCATTTCAGGCACAGCCATCAACTCCATGAAGAAAGGGACCATTTTTATACACGATAAAAAAATGCATGCATCATTTATGCTAGTGGATTCAAAGAGGAGTTGGCAAACTGCAGACCAGAGACCGAATTCAGCCCGCCACTTGTTTTTACGAATTAAGTTGTATTTGAACACAGCCGCATTTATTTATGCGTTGCCTATGGCTGACTCTGCACTACAGTGGCGGGGTAGTTGCGACAGAGATGACATGGCCCACAAAGACAAGTATTTACTATCTGAAGTCTTACAGAGAAAGTTCACTGACCCCTGGCTTGAAATACCAATATTATTTATTACGTCACACAGTTTCTGAGGGCCATGAGTTTGGGTTTGGCCTGGCTGGCTGGTGCTGGCTCGGGGTCTCTCAGGAGGGTGCAGTCCAGATGTCTGCTGGAACTGCACACACCTGCAGGTTTGGCTCGGATGGAAGATCTGTGTCTAAGCTGGCTCGCTCACATGGCCAGCAAGCTGGTGCTGGCTGTTGGCTGGGGGTCTCAGTTCCTCTCCACATGGGCCCCTCCACAGGGCTGCTTGAGTCTCCTAACAACACGGCAGCTGGTTTCCCCAGGGAAGGAGTCCAGGCTAAGCATTTTACACAAAGCCTCATTTAATCCTCACAACATCCTTATGGGACAAAGTGATTATTATCTACATGTCTCATCTGAGGAAACCAGAGCTCAGAGAGAGGAAGCAGTGTGCCCAAGTCAGAGACAGTGCTAGAACTCAAACTCAAGTCCCTTTGGCTCCAAAGCCCTACTCCTAACTACTGGGCTGCCTCTCCAAATCATCACAGAGTTCCAGCAAATGATCTGTGGCTGGGGATCCAGCATCATTTGGGTTTTATTTAGACCTGCCCTTCCTGGGGGCATGGTCCCACTCTCCCTCCAGTTATCAGCTTCACGTGTGGGCTCCACCCTCTCTCAGACTCTCTATTAAATGAGTCATTGGTCCTATCCAGCTTTCTTTCCCAATATTTTTGCCATCCACCTCTCCTCTTTTTCAGCCCACTGCTTCGGTCTTCTCTTGGGCCATCTGTTCTTGCCTGGAGACAAAGGCAGAAGAGGCAATGCTTTCTGATGGTGTTCCTTGATCTTACCACTCAGTGCACACTCAGCTCTCCTCTGTCCATCCTCTTGGAAGACAGAGATGCAAAGGATGACCCCATGAAGCAGAATTCCTTTTGCGTATTTTGCAGATGTGGGAACAGAGGGTTAGAGAGCATGAGTAACTCAGCTAAGGTCACATAGGGAGTAGGGAGAGGATTGGGTCAAAATCCCAGATCTATCTGATTCCAAACCTAGTGCT